>NC_082382.1:5378832-5656332 GCF_031168955.1 Gadus macrocephalus | reverse complement strand
AGAGGGAGAGGGAGAGGGAGAGGGAGAGGGAGAGGGAGAGAGTGAGAGCGAGAGATGTTTAGCGTCTGAAAAGAAGAAACATACTGGGGAACAATAGGAAGTAGTCTGACTAGCATTTTTTTCAGTAAATCACACCACTCACTCATATTGTTATGCTTTATTATATCCCCCCAGACTCAACAGTTCCTTTCATAATGAGTGTGATTGAATTATGCTAATACATAAGGATGTTTGAGAGAATTGACGGTATAGGTTGAAAAGGCTGATGGTTTGGTGAGAACACGTGAGTGGGAACAATGCTCTCCATTATGCATTTCCAAGGGTCGCAAATATCTGCTATTCCAGAACTAGTTTTAGCTGATCAGTCTTATGTGTGTGTGTGTGTGTGTGTGTGTGTGTGTGTGTGTGTGTGTGTGTGTGTGTGTGTGTGTGTGTGTGTGTGTGTGTGTGTGTGTGTGTGTGTGTGTGTGTGCGTGTGTGTGTGCGTTTGATGTGTGTGGGCATGTGTGCGTGCAAGTTTTTATGTATGTATGCTTGTTTGTGTGTGTGTGTGTGTGTGTGTTTGTGATTTTGCATGCTGTTGTGTGTGTGTTTGTGCATGTGAGTGTGATTTTGCATGATTTGTGTGTGTGTGTGTGTGTGTGTGTGTGTGTGTGTGTGTGTGTGTGTGTGTGTGTGTGTGTGTGTGTGTGTGTGTGTGTGTGTGTGTGTGTGTGTGATTGTGCATGATGATGAGTGTCTGTGTGTGTGTGTGTGTGTGTGTGTGTGTGTGTGTGTGTGTGTGTGTGTGTGTGTGTGTGTGTGTGTGTGTGTGTGTGTGTGTGTGTGTGTGTGATTGTGCATGATGATGAGTGTCTGTGTGTGTGTGTATTATCCAGGTATGCCGCCGCAGTGCAGGACGGATCCCAGTACTTTGTTCTCCTCATCATCACAGACGGGGTCATCTCTGACATGGCCCAGACCAAAGAAGCCAATGTAAGTAACTGCTTGTGTTTTTTTTTATTTAGAGTTGCTTGTGTGCAGATGAGATAGACTCACTGCACAGAGTCATGGAATGTTGTCCTTACTACTAGGTCCACTGCGCAGCGATCTCTTCCTGATCATACCATTCATAATCAGAGGTGTATTTTGCATCTTAGAATCCAAGTGGTATGGTCTTCTATGGTCACATCAATCAGGTAACAGGTTGAACAATAATCGGGGGGCTTTGGGTTTTCAAGCAGTTGCCCTCCAAGGTATTGAGTATAAATAAATGTGAACATTATTTATTTTCTGCTTTCTCTCAGCCCTAATCCCTTCTCACCCCGTTCCCCCAACCAGCGGCTGCAGTCTTGCTTCTCTCTCCTCTCCTCGGCCCTTTTGAGTTCCGTTGCCTGTTCCTGCATCGTGAGCGCCAGGGCCACAGAACTCCCAGCAGACTGGATTTAAAGGGAATTTGCGACTGTTAATCAAAGCGTTAGAACAGCCACACCTTCCTTTTAAGATCTTGCCTGCTGCTCTTTCTCACTGGCTGCTCCCCCCCTCCCCCTCTCCCGCCTGTACCCCCCCTCCTCCCAGCTGGCAAGGCCGGCTGCTACTGCTACAGCTAGCCAGCGCTACTGCCTCACGTCCATCAGGAAGGCCAGCTTACAGAGGCTGTGTCCGGTCTGTTATGAGGAACTGAAGGAGTGGGGGTTAAGAGGTGCAGTAACACACCGGGGCTCTTGAATGAGTGGCTCACTGCTGCTGTGTTGTACGTCTTCCCACATTGTTTGCATACGCACAAAAACACTTGCACACACACCTGGGTGCTTATTTGTGTTTGTGTGCTGCTGTGATGCATGTGCACGCACTTGGGGAGCGCTGTGAGATTAGATAAGAGAGTACAGTTACTGATCTCTGTGCGGTGAAATGTGGCTGCTGTTCAGAGAGAATCTAAATATAGAGTCAGCGTAGAAGAACGTACGTTATTGTCCATAAGGAAACAAATATGACAGTGTTTGATGTGTGCATCGGGACCTGCATGGACTTATCAAACAAATTCACACCAATCCCGTCAGATAAATGCGTAATTCCACACACGTCCAATTCACATCGTCTTTGCTACCCTCATTCAATCAAACAGGCCCCGCATACAGTCAGTATTTATTATTACAGAGGATCATTACTGACTTTGCCCTTATTAAAATTAAAACATATTTTCCGAATGCGGCTCCTCCTGGGTCCAGTACCCCAGTTCCCTCATTAAATGGACACATACTTATCCTCCATCTCCTCCTGCAGTTATATCAGATGTTAGGCAGCAATTTTAATCCACCTGTCGACTTATTAAATGAACTGATATAAAACAGACATAATAACCCACGTTTACTTGAGATTAAATTGCCTTGTCCAACAATCAGCAACAAAGTATAATCAAACAAAACAAGTGCCTATACCACATATAAGAGTTAACACAAATAAGTGACATGGATGAGCACAATGAAAATCCATTCTACTCAGACAACAAAAAGTACCTCTCTCTCTCTCTCTCTCTCTCTCTCTCTCTCTCTCTCTCTCTCTCTCTCTCTCTCTCTCTCTCTCTCTCTCTCTCTCTCTCTCTCTCTCTCTCTCTCTCTCTCTCTCTCTCTCTCTCTCTCTCTCTCTCTCTCTCTCTCTCTCTCTCTCCTTGTACTCCATGTCTCTCAGTCTTAGCTTAAAAAACATTAGTGCTTGTTGTTTTCCATCTCTGGTCAGACTTTGTTATTCATCACATTACTGTTCCCCCCCCCCCCCCCCCCCCCCCCCCCCCCCCCCGCCCTGTTATGCCACAGGGCTTCGAAAAAAAAATGGAGGTTAAGGTGGTGCACGCACACACACACAGATACACACTCTCAAGCGCATTGCCAGTAGTCACACACAGGCAGGACTCGATGCGGACGTACACGCAAACTCACATATAATGCAGTCTTTTTTTTAATGACTGCAGTTGATTGATTTGGTCATGTCGTGTCGTTGCAGCTTGTTGCGCTTCTCACTCAAAGGTAGCGGAGGGTGGCCGATTCCCCGATCTTCACTCCTGCGCTTTTTCTTGTGCTTACATTAGCCCAGATATATGCTCACGAGCATGTGATCGATGTTCATGCCCTAATTCAAGCTTCCGTGTGTGTGTGTGTGTGTGTGTGCCGTCATGTTTGTGCGTGGGAGGACAGACAGTGACAGTGGCTGTGTATAGAAATAGTAGCCGAGGGCTGTCTCTGGGTGTCGACAGAAAACGGGCCTGCCCGGCTGGTTTGTCATGTTGTGGTTGCCTGGTGGACCAAACGAGGGAGAAACATGGACTCATAGCAAGCTGGTAGTGCTCAACAGTTACACGTTATATCCCTTCTCTCATGGACTGGTATTTGTTTCATTCAGCTAAATATGCTGCCAGACTCAGTGTCACTCAAGTTAGAAATGGGCCCTATTCTCCTCAGCTGTCCTATATTGTACTGATGCAATTCGTAGTCTTAATACATTATTCAGGGCTTAACTGCTGTTGCCAAGGGTCCCATTTTTTTTGCTGTCCTACAGTTTTTTCAAAAATCTCTCTCAATTGCATACTTCTATAAGCCAAGTATCTTAATCATGAGATAATTTGTATGTTTAATTATAATGTATTTGTATTTGGTATTTATTAAGACTTATGTATCATTTTTCCTATTTCTACATTTCCGCGGCAGGAAGTTCTTGTGGTGATGAAAGCTACGGCAATGTCATGTGACTTAGAGGCTCGGGAGGGGCCTCGGGGGGAGGCGACAGGGGACGGTTGCCGTGGCGTTTGATGTCGGCCCCTCCTCCGCCTCCCCCCCTCTCCCGGCTTACAAACGGCAATACACACATCCCACTGCGCGGCAACGAGCCACGGTCCCAAACTACCAGTGCATCACCGGATGTTTCATATTATTCCCCCAAAGCATGTCAAATGTTTTCTTACAGCTGGAATTAGATAAAAAAAAATCAACAAATCTAAAATAATTGCAAATGCTAGATATGCTCGGAAATATTTCAGCATTGATGATGAGTGCTTAAATGAATATGATCCAGGCTCTCTATCAGTGAGAATGTAGTGGCAAACATTTTGTGGAATCAAATGTTCAGAACATTTGATAGCTGTCACAGGCACGTTATTGTGATTGCTATTGAACTGCATTGTCTATTGTTGGCTCTTGGGTGGTGATCCCATCCTCCACCGGGCTCATAGGCAGCCCCTTGGCGAGCAAACACAGGTGTCATCTACAGATAAGAGTGAAGGAGGAGATTAACTTCAAGCCTCCATAAAGCACCTGTGAAAAGAGGAACTGGAACAGTTGGAGCATTTGAGCCAAACAACACACAGGCTCTGTTGAAGGAGTCACAGCCCCCCCCTTGGTCGGGTGGATCTGGTTCTAATAACCATCCTCCCTTAACTGCCTCTCAGATAGACGCTGGTATCCACAGAAGATGCTTGGGAAACATTAGTCCTTTGGGCCTCTGTCTCTCTCTCTCCCTCTCCCTCTCTCTCTCTCTCTCTCTCTCTCTCTCTCTCTCTCTCTCTCTCTCTCTCTCTCTCTCTCTCTCTCTCTCTTTCTCTTTCTCTTTCTCTTTCTCTCTTTCTCTTTCTCTCTCCCTCTCTTCTTGTCTGTGTGGAAATCCATCGTAATTGCCAAGTAAGAGAGTTAAAGAGCTAGGATGAATATTTTGCAATCTTGTGAGCAAACTAGGCGTGCAATACGCTGTCGGAAGACAGTGGCCTCGATGTGTTAAGGTCAAAGTCAGTCGGACAAACTTTCTGGAGTATTGGATAAATGTTTCTCAGTGTCCTTTGTAGCATACAAAGGACACTGAGAAACACGTGGATAAACCTGTTCACATGACCTCAGTGAGACCCTGATCTGTTCACATGTCCCGTGTGAGTCCCTGACCTGATGCATCTCTACATCCCTACAGGGTGCCAAGCTGCCCATGTCCATCATCATCGTCGGCGTGGGACAGGCCGAGTTTGACGGTACAGTGACCTCATCCTTCAAGTTACATTCATTTGTATTCATTCTTTGTTTGTTTACGACCATTTATAACACATATGAACACACAGACAGCTTTACAAACCCATGTTTAAATAATATATTTACCTCATCTATATCTATAACCAGTGATGTTGGGATAAGGTTATATATTGAGATATGTAGATAGATATGGCTCTGGTATGTGTATCTATGTGTATCTTTCTTAAATGATCACCTATAGATAGATAAGGCTGGGTGATCATTTAAGAGCTGATTGGAAAGCTGTGTGTGGTCAGTATACTGTATGAGAGAATGCATAGTAGAAACAGACTGGATAAGTGTATAAGATGTGTCTGAGGTTAATTACTGAGTTTATAATTTAACGGCGGTAACTGTGGAGTCTTAATTACAAAGAGACCTTGACGGGGACCCGAGTGGATTACACATGCGATAAGGAGTCCACCGCCACCTCTCTCCTCTCATTACTCCCAAAGCGGCGATAAGGAGTCCACCGCCACCTCTCATAACTCCCAGAGCAACTGTTTAGTTCCTGCTGCTTGTGTAACTCTGTGCGTGTTTTTTTTGTGCATGTGTATACATTGAGTCTGTGTGTGTTTCTTTGTGTGTGCATGTTTGTGTGTTTACGTATGTGTGTGTGTTTGCTTGCGTGCGCGCGCGCGCGCGTGTGTGTGTGTGTGTGTGTGTGTGTGTGTGTGTGTGTGGGCATATGCGTGTGTGTGTGGGCATATGCGTGTGTGTGTGTGTGTGTGTATGTGTGTGTGTGTGTGTGTGTTTTTCCGTGTGTGTGTGTGTGTGCAGCGATGGTTGAGCTGGACGGGGATGACATCAGGATCTCGTCCAGGGGGAAGCCGGCCGAGAGAGACATCGTTCAGGTATGTGTGTCAGAGGGAGGTGGGAACATCCAAAAAGCGTCCTTATTGCACTCTGCATCCTCCTTTTGCTTCTGTCGATCTGGGCCCTGTTTCCCGATAACGATGGATCTTCGCTCGTAAGATCATTCTCCCGATGGATCCTTGTGATCCATCGTGAATTTCTTTGTCGCGTTTCTCGAAACTCCTCTTGACATGAACGCGCGTGCACTGCGCTAACGACGTCGTAGGATTGTAACTGTCTACTGACACGGTGCTGAAATGGGCTCCGTAGGAGGGGGAGACGCAGGAATGTCGCAGGAAAATTGTGTTAAAAAGGGTTAAAATATCTCCCCATCAAGGACAACAGCAGAGTAGCCTATGAAAAAAATAGACTGCAATTATATGAATGCTAAAGACATTAAAACACAATTGATTAGGCTTAAGCGACATATATCAGTCCTAATCCTGAATGCACTGTGCGTTTCACGGCATTTTCCCCCCTGAAATAATTCCATATGCGTCCCCGGAGTCGCCTTGTTGCGATCAATGCCCGGATCCGGGACAACTTTGACCCCCTCGAGGTCTACACTGACGCGGCAGTCATACAGCGCTACAGGCTGCCCAGGGAGGCCATCAGACAGCTGCTTGGGGCGATCAGGCAAGACCTCAGATGTGCTACAAGGAGGAGCTTTGCGCTCACACCGCAAGTGCAGCTCTTGGCCGCCCTCCGATTCTACGCCACAGGGAGCTTCCTGCAGGTGGTAGGAGATGGCCAGGGCCTGTGCAGGGCGTCAGTGTGCAGATCGGTCCAGGCAGTGACATACAGCCTCCTTCGTCTCGTACCGCGACACGTCCGTTTCCACGACGAGATGGGTGCGACCCAAGAGAACTTTTTCCGGTCGTTCCGCATCCCACAAGTGGCCGGAGTCGTGGATGGAACTTTGATTCCAATTCTCACGCCCCACGTTGATGGCCACGTCTACATCTGTCGGAAGGGATATGCCGCTGTCAACTGCCAGGTGGTGTGCGACCATCAGGGCATCATCCTGGATGTCGTAGCGAGATGGCCTGGAAGCACTCACGACTCCTTCGTGTTCCGCGAGTCCTCCATCGGACGGCTGGCTGCAGCCTCCAGGGGAGAGTGGCGGCTCCTCGGAGACAGTGGCTATCCGCTTAGGCCTCACCTGTACACCCCAGTGGCTAACCCGGGAGACGCCCACGAGGAACAGTACAACGAAGCCCACCGTCTGGCCAGGTGCATTGTCGAGCGCACGATCGGCAGGTGGAAGTTGCCTCCACAAGTCCGGCGGAGGGCTCCAGTTTGCGCCAGCCAAGTCGTGCGCTGTGATCTGCGAGACAGCAATGTGGCTTTTTTTTAACCCCCCCCCCCCCCCCTCCCCATGTCACTAAACATCCCCGTCAACGTGACCAATCCCCACCATATCCCAGGCTTTTGTCTGCTCCTTTTGCCTTTAATTTTTCTTTCATTTCTTTCATTCATTATTTTCATTTTTTTTTTTTGGGGTTATTTTAGGCTATGTTTTATGAGTAACCTATGTCACAGTCTGCACAAATCTCCCCACTTCTCTCACACATTTTGAGTGCCCTGCCTGCGCAAACATTTTCTGGACTGTCCCGTTTTATTTTGGCCATTTTAACATCTTTATTAATAAATTAATTAATAATCTTTATTAATCACCAAACTAAGCACATAAAGGCGCAATGCGTTTTAATAAAATGCATCCAATACACGGAATGTCCGATGGTGACGCCACTGAGGCTATAGTAGGCTAACGATGCTCTTAGCGTCCTACGAGTACCTACGAGTACCCCTGGAGTACTCGTTAGTTACGAGCGTTTTCACGACGTTCGTTACCAACGATGCTTTCGGGAAACGCGGTGAAAACTCTACGATGCCCTTACGACGCACTTCACGATCCACTTAGGCTAACGACGCTTTCGGGAAACGAGGCCCTGATCTCTTACGGTTTAATAGACAAGCTTCACTAAGCAGGTACAGGCCGACACAGAGAAGGAACTTAAGTGTTTTATCAAGGGACTGTTAGCATAATGTGGAACTGCCCACCCATATCTTATCCCTACATCACTTACACTTTCACACCTGTCGCAGCTTCAAAGACCCATGACTAACAAACAAACAAACACATAAACACAACAACTCCTGTCCCACACAATAATTCTGCAGCAAAGTATTCATGTATTCTGTTACTTAGAGCAGCACTGTGGAACAGTTAAATATAATTTTTTCCAAAGACTGTATACAGGCATATTCTGCAAAGGTGTCACGTCAGAGATGTGTCCAGGCCTGTCTTGAACAAGTGTGCCTTAAGTTCACTTTACTATGACCCCAGTACAGAATTCCCCCAACATTTTGAACAAAAGTAATGCTACATTGTTTCAGAATGAGCACAAATGGCTGAGTCATTTTACTTTCCGCTCTTAGCACATGGTCCGCGTGTAGTAAGGTATGATGCAAAGTGATCAATGAAGAGGCAGTACAAAACAATAGCTGCCATGGATGGGTTTTTCCCCGTTGTGGTACATAAAACAGACTTTACCAATGATTAATTGTTACGCCTCCGCCAACAACTCCATCAACTCAAGGCTCAACTTGAAATTGCTGTAACCATGGTAACAGCAAAGTTAGTGCGCTTTGAAAGAGAAACGCACAATGTTAAAGTATATTCATGATGTCAGTTGTGTTTACTTCCTCCCAGTGACCATATGTGATGGTCTGAGTGAGCTCACTGGGGGGTTGAGTAGAGGGTGCAATCTGAACTGGAAACGTCACCCTATCTGTTACGGTTGGTGAAAAGGTTGGTTAGGACCCAGGATGCAGAGACAGAGACAGTACGGACAATCCACGGTTTATTGTCAGTAAAGGAGAACTCAAAAGATAACCAGCGGGCAAGGCGAAGACAGGAGCGGGTAGGCGTAGCTGGCGGAGGCACCGGAGAGTGTTGCGGTCCGGGGGTGGTCCACTGGCGAGGAACTGGCGAAAGGATAACACGACGTTTAGGAATCACAAAATCAGGTTTGGGAATCAAAGGTCAATGTACACACGTCAGCCAAAATACCGAATGAGACGGAATAATCTGGCGCCGACGAGAAGTCCCCGCCAGGCTTAAGAAGGCGTGTGATTAGTTGATGAGGTCCAGGTGTCCCACGTTGCGGTGACGCAATGACGCCCCTCACCTGTCTAAGAACCAATGCCTGGGGAGCAAATCATAGAGCAATCGCAACACTATCTTTGTTTTCGTTGTAACTTGACTTGAGCCTTTGGTCATTACCTTTATTACATTCCCGTTAGCAAGTCAGTATGTGTCGCAGGGGACTTTGGTCTTGTGCTCTAATTGTGGCTCAGCGAGTGTTGAATTAGCTTTCCACGTCTTTATTTAAAATGCTGCAGGAGATTACACTTAGATGCTACTAGAACACACACATAACTCTACATAATGGTTGCTACAAGCATGTAGCAACTATTATGCAGAAGATTACACATAGATGCTACTAGAACACACACATAACTCCAACATAATAGTTGCTACAAGCATGTAGAAACTATAATGGTCATACCTACCCCCCAAACTAGCATCTGACCTTCTCCTATTAAATGCCCCGACAAACGACGTGAGGCTGGCTTCAATAGACTATCCTTAGGTCAACACATGAGCCAGGCCAAAACAATAAAGAAATCAATAAAAAAAAAGCCAAACTTTTCTTCTTAAAGAACTTCTTCTGGATCATATTTAGTCATGTGTGGAAAGAAGAATAACTCATAGCTTGTTGATATGCCATGCTCTGGCTCAAGGATGCCTACAGGTGGGCCATGGTTATCAAACCAGCACCATTCGGCCATTACACTATCCTGGTTATCAAACCCAGCATCATTCGGCCATTACACTATCCTGGTTATCAAACCCAGCATCATTCGGCCATTACACTATCCTGGTTATCAAACCCAACATCATTCTGCCACTACACTACCATTACACTATCCTGGTTATCAAACCCAACATCATTCTGCCACTACACTACCATTACACTATCCTGGTTATCAAACCCAACATCATTCGGCCACTACACTACCATTACACTGTCCTGGTTATCAAACCCAACATCATTCGGCCACTACACTACCACTACGCTATCCTGGTTATCAAACCCAACATCATTCGGCCACTACACTACCACTACACTATCGTGGTTATCAAACCAGCACCTTTCGGCCACTACACTACCACTACGCTATCCTGCCCTCTTACATCCATTATTTTTGTGATAAGAGAATGGTGGCGGTTTATCGTATTAAACCTGCAATATCTTAAAGGTTGGGTATGGGATTTGCGATACGCCAGCAGATTTTGAAAATACACACCTCAAATGGTCCTACCCCCTCTCCTTCAACACTGACTCTGACTCCACCCATTCCAAGTACATGGACGCGCAATCACGCACGAGCGCGAACACAGATGCGCGAGAGCGAGCCAGGCTGGAGTTTAGGGTTGTCTTCTAGTGCTAGGTCCAAATGTGGATTAGCTAGTTAGCTAGCTCCAGTAGCAGGATAACAACAAACAGAAGCTTGCTCTGGGTCAAAAGCTTTGAGTACGTGCACGAAGGGGTCAAGCGCGGGGTAGGGGGAGTGCAGTACGACCGTTTGATTGACGTACTTACTGTCCAATGCCACTCAGTGGTTCTGGAAATCATTGGTTGGAGTTTTTCGAGCCCTGCCCGTTCCACAGAGGATTGACTTGTTTAATTTCCACGTCAGTACTTCTAACTCAGTGGCTGTAAGTGGGTTATGATAAGGATTTCAAGTAATTTTGCAAAAATGGCCAAAAAAGAGAATTCCATACCCAACCTTTAAGTTTTCCCACGTATATAGCTTTATAGACAATATATTAATATTAACAGTTACTGTCGTCTGAGATTTTCCAGGGTGAGGGGATGCAAATGTAGACCACAATATAACTATTTATAGAGAAAAATGACCCTGGCAGCATTGACTCATGTACTGTATAGGCAAATTTTGTTTCGTGAAAAAAGTTATACTTATATAATTATTTTTATAGCGTAAATAGCTTACAGTGTTTCTAGTCCAGGTTGAAGTTATTGATTGCACAATGTGAGGGTTACCATTGGTATCACTAACATGGCACGCCTCTGCCTTGCAGTTCGTCCCCTTCCGTGATTACATGGACCGGACGGGCAACCACGTGCTGAGCATGGCGCGGCTCGCCAAAGACGTGCTCGCGGAGATCCCTGACCAGTTCATCTCCTACATGAAGAGCAGAGGGATAAAACCCAACCCAGCACCCCCCCCGTACACAGGGCCCGGGAACACGCACCACCACACGCAGATCTGACCTAGCCCCGCCCTGTGGTTACACTCCGGCAGAACAGGGGGTGGCTGTTGTTGGCACAGGAAATGACATGCAAGGAACAATTTAAGTCGTATTTCCACCTAAGTTGAGGCGAAGGAAGTGTTAATTTTTTTTAGTTTGTAATGAATTTTGTGAATTCTCCATTTCTTCCAGATGAGACACTGGAAATGTTTTTTTGGAGAACTTGAAGCCTTTTAGATTAACAATGAGGCCAGTGACTGTTTCATGTCAAATTTGACGAAGGATCGTTCAAAAGGTCATGTTGTAAATCAAAACTTGTGCCTGTCTTTGGCTGTTCTATAAGTGTATCAGGACAAATGCACCCTAATTTGAACTTTGACTTAAGCCTTGCTTGTCAGTCATTGATGTGGCTTAGTAATGTGATTTTTTGGGGTAATCCCTACTGGAATTGTAAATGTCAAAGTTATTTTCATATTCACATAAATTATGAGAGATGAAAAGGTCCGTAGTTTGTTCTCTTTGTACGCTTGTTAATCAAGCATTCACGTCATGAAATCTGAACTCATGTCATTATTCAGTAAATGGTTCTAAAAGCATGTTGTATAATATAGAATAGTTAAATTCCCCATAATCCAATATTTATTGTTGAATGTTATCCACAGTGGCATGGAAGAAAGATACATTTTTATGTTTAACATACATTTTAAATGTGTGGCTTAAACCGAATCGCACACAGATTGATAAATTGCAAAACATTTTTAAACATCATCTGTTTGATTCAACTTTATCATTCATACATTCTATCATCCTCAGAAGGCCTAAACCCTATTAAAAACACTAAATAATAAGCAGGCCTATTATTATCAGCATAACTTAATATTTTTTTAATTTTGAGATCTGTCAACAAGCACAAAGGATAAGCACATGGGACACACACACTGTAGCTAAAATGTTCACAGAAGAACGGCTGTTATGGTCAAATGCATGCCACATTACAACATCCTGTTGGGGTCTTCTTCAGGTCCATTTATTAAATGTGTGTGATGCTGTAATCAACCTCTGAATCAGGCCCACGTTGAATGAGATGAGGAGGTGACGGGTGATGTGTTCTCTACTAACAGTCATGATGTAGCATACCTAAACACCGCCTATAGCCGAGGCGTTATGGAATCGAAGCCGCTGCAGTGGTCAAGATCTTTTTTTATCTTATATGGGAATGTAATAAACAAATCCAATTTAGAATAAACTACAATTTGCTTGAACTTGTTTGTGTTGTGTAATGGGTTGTTTGAAATGGAAGGAAATATCAGAGGTAATATGTGTGTAAGGACCTAACTTTGAAGTGTGTGTGTGTGCGTGTGCGTGTGTGTGTGTGCATGTATTGATTCTCCAACGCTTTTAATATAATACTTTTATGCATATAACTGTACAATATTTTCAGTTTCTGGAGAATACCATTTCCATTGATTTCAGTTTTTAGGTTTGTTTTTTTTGTTTTCTATTATAAACCATAAACCCTCCTCTATATGTCACTATAGCGAAAGGATAAACATCCAAAATAAGCCCTGTTCTTGAAGTATTTAAAATGTGTCTGCATCCCTGTTTTGAACAACCTAACGATGAGAGGTGTTTTTATAGTGCAGTGCTGACATCTGTAGTAATAGTGAACAGCCCATCTGGATTGTATGTATGTTTGAGCCCAACATGGCAGCAAGCTCTGTGGACTGATTGCTATTTCTTGTTCTTCTTTTACTTCTTCTCCTGTGCCTCGCAAAAAAAACCTGTTCTTCAAACACGTGTTGTCAGGATGACCTGTCAGTCTACAGAAGTGACAACTGATGCCAACAAGCATGTTCGATGGTTTGTTTTTAGTTTTTTAATTCCCTTTTTGAATAAGTTATTTATATCTCTGGGTTTCTAATGTGCATGGTTGCTTTGTTTAGTTTTTTTGTGTTTTTTCTGAACGGGTTTTTAATGTACATGATTGTTGTCATATGGTGAGTCGTGAAATGCTTTGTATTGGACTGCCTTAAATGAAAATTAATTAAAAAAATAACTACTTTTGTAAGTCATACTTTTGTAAGTGTTTGCTTTAGTCCAATCCAACCAGCACTATTGAAGAACAAACTGTAATTTGACCATAGAGACTTCATGATTGAATTGTAAGTATAGTATAGTTGTCGGTTAAAGTAGACTTTTGAAGACAAGATGATGTTGCCCCAAGTGGAAGCTCGGGACAGGGTGATGCATCTTTAAGGCTTCTGGATGTCAGGTCAGATCACATCAAGGTTTTCCTCTACTGGCTGGACAACCTGTGCTTTATCGACATACATGTCCATTGGTGAGTAACCCTTCACGACAATCCTTCTGAATGTAACAAGAGAGATTATATACGATGGAGTTGTGCAACGGAATGACGTGACGTAGTTGTGTTGCACTGGTGCAGTTGTTATTGTTTGTGATGCTCTGATGAGGGGAAACTGGTACCAACAAGACAACAACAAGGTGTGCTGCATAATGCCTGACAGTCAGAAAAGAGCTACGGTGATCTATCTCACTCTACACACACTCTCTATCTATCGTTCTCGCTCTCTCCTCTAAACACATACACATGTAAACACACATACATGCTCATACATGCACACTTTGAAGTGAACAATTTATTCATAAAGTAACATCTCAATGTACAATGTATTAGAGTCACTGTATATGCGAGCAGACACACACGCACACACAGTCTCACACACACACACACACGTATATTCACGCACAGATGCACGCTCACATGCACGCAGACACACTCACACACACACACACACACACACACACACACACACACACACACACACACACACACACACACACACACACACGCACACCCCCAACCACACAAACACAAGTATGCATTATTTACAGTAGTGTAAATTGTAGATTCTACTTCATTTATCATTGCTGAAATATGTCTCTCCGTTGATTGGGGTGGGGCAATAAGAATCCACATCAGTGGTCAAACACTGCCATCTTCTGGAAAAACTGTTATAACAGAATCTACTGAAGACCTGGGGCCTCTACGAATAGTCAAATCTCCTAACCTTTATGCCTCCTTTCCTTAACCTTTGAGGAAAACGTCATCGGGTCAAGGAGAGATGAAAAGGTGCATCCTTTCGAACATAGGAAAAGACAGCACTGTTTAAAATGAATTCGACTCCACTCTTCCTAACCGACGTCATTGCGTGACGGCGGGTATTGCTGACCTCTAGCGTCTCTAGTGTGAAACTACAATTTTCCGAAGATTGACTAAAGCAAGCGCTCTTTGATCCATGCGTTCTTGTCGTATTGATATCAATCAGGTTATCGCCAACAGTGAGAACCATTTAGGTCGGACTTGGCCAACGGGAATATTTTAGGCCACTTGAATTCCAATTCACATGTGAAAAAAAAGAGGCTAAACTTATGTTGATGTTGGAATTAACTGCCCCCAGTAGTCTTTCGTAAATGGGAAGTTGGCATTTTATTTTCTTATGGTGTATTTTATGTGCTTACTAACCAGCAATGAATTAATTAATTTATATTCTAATAATTATGTTTCTGGAATTGGTATCCATTATTATCAATTGCATTTCCTTCTCTTCTATTCTTCTGCTTTACCGCGTCTCTCATGCTTCGCGTAGTGTCGGTAAACTTCGTCGGTTTCATGTTGCTTTAAAGGTCCCATGACATGAAAATCTCACTTTATGAGGTTTTCTAACATAAATATGAGTTCCCCTAGCCTGCCTATGGTCCCCCAGTGGCTAAAACTTGCATTTGGTGTAAAACGAGTACTAGCTGTTCTGCTCGCCTTGGAAAAAACGGAGGCTCAAGTGCGCTGATTTGGAATGTCTTTATTTATGTCGTCATAAAGCATCTAAGCTCCTCCCATTACTCTGCCTGGCCCGCCCAGAGACGTTGGCCCGCCAATGAGACACGATCGTGCGAGCGCCACATGTGTGTGTGTGAATACACACACTAGCCGCGTTTACATGGACACATCCAAGGGCGTCAGTTTGTTTTTAGAAGTGGTGGGGACAATAACCATAAGCTTGAGTGTGGTCTGAAAAGTGCTGGGTACCCTTATGTAAGCTATTCATCCATTCAACGCTGCATTACAATATGCTGTACAGTGTATTGTCAGGTGTTGAAATTATTCGAATACTGGTTCGGAAAATTAGTATTTGAAGCTTAAATCAGTATTCAGAGCTTCGTTATTATTTTTTTTCTTTATAACACAACATTAGCGGGATCTCTGGAGGAAAAGTAATACTTAAAACCTTAGCTTAGTTGTTTGTTTACGTTCGCTGTACAGACAAACAATGCCAGACTGTAAAGGGGGTACGAAATGAAACGAGGTACTGAGCATCAGCCTTTTGAAGACGAGCAAGGGCTGCTGGTAGCATATGTTATGCTGCATTAAAAAAAGAAGAAAAATACAAGCACCCAGAGGAGAATTGCATCTGCCAAATCCTGACCACCAGTAAACACTTGCGAAGGACCAATGTAGACTTCACTCGTTACAACATCATAAGAAAATTGTCCGCAAATAAAATCCCCTTCAGTTTAGGATAATCACACAGGTTATGCGAGAACATATTCATGTCAGGATAGGCCTACCGGGCTTCAAGTCGTCACATATCTCAATCAGACAAAACCAACTATAACCACATTGGCATAGCAACGCACCGTGTGTAGCTGCTACTAGCTGCAATCTATATATACAATGCATACTAACTGGAGCACCAACCAGAATCAGATCACAATCGCTTCGGACCGTGGGTAACCTTTGGCCAGGTCATCACGATTCACGAGCAAACAGAACCAGCAGCAATGTTTACGTAAACCAATTTCTTACCTTATGTGGACCTCCACATGCAGGCTAGATGACGTATCCATATCGATATCCAGTGTCACAAACATGCGTTTTATAGGAAGCAAAAGGACCGGCTATTTTCTGAATAAAAATGTCAATTTTGGCTGTCTGTCTTGAAACTTCTCCAGTGCGTTCACACCAAACGCAACGGGACGACAAGATCCCATACAAAGTGAACGTATAGACGCGTATCGGGCGATTTTTTTTGATTTGTCGCGCCACACTTTCGCCGTGCACAGGCGAGCGCGTTCACGAGGATTTGTGGCGCGACAAATTTAAACTTTGACACGAATTTCGCGTGATGACAGCCAATCAGCGTTCAACAGCGTGGCCACTGAGTGACATGTGTAACGTAACAGCCAATCAGCGTTCAACCGTCAAACTGAGCGCAGTGCAGTCCGGGGTGTACTGCAGCATGGAGGAGAAAGTGATTGTTGCCGTTTGCGACTCTCGGAGCTCTATATATAATAGTATATAATATAATATAATTGTATATATAATATCACGGCCAAAAGCTCTGTGTGCCTCCGGATGGCCGTAGCGCGGGGAGCTCATAGGGATTGGGCTTCTCGGGAGTCGGGGTTTGTTTACCGGCGTTGCTATGGGTTCCGGTCTTGTGTGTTCCAACGGTTATTAGGTAGGCCTATCTAATAAATGATGTCTTCGAGCGCGCCTATCGCATGATTTTAGACTCGACGATTTCGGTTGAGTGTGTGGGGATTTTTTCAGTCGCAATTGGTTTGCACATTTTTAAAACTGGTGGGGACAAAATTCGTATTTCAAATAGTGGGGGGGACATGTCCCCCCCCGTCCCCCCGTAATCGACGCCTATGGACACATCTATGCCGCATAGATTTCTATGCGGCATAGAAAATGGTCATGTATACGCCTCATTCGGAATACAATTATCTGTTCGGCATAGATTCTATGCCGAATAGAAGAGGTGGTGTAGTCCGTTTTAAATCGCCATGTATACACTTATTCCGCATAGATTGGGGTTTAACTTAGTGCAGCCGCAGTAGTTCGCAATTGGTCCACTGAGCTCCGTCTGTACTTTTAAGCACACCGAACTTCACCGCTGTCAAGGAAAGTGGATTTATTGCCTGATTCACGTCTTTGTTATCACTCCGTAAAAGTAGTCCGGTAAGCGTTGCCGGTTGCTAAGCGACGGGACACATGGGTGTTTATTAATGACGTGTTCGCGTATCGTAGTGTCCGCGCTCGTCCGAGATAACTGTAAATGAGTAGGCTACTAGTACTTTTGCAGGCTGAACGTTAAAATACTTCTTAACTTAGAGAGATGGCAGCTGCAGTAGTTCGCAATTGGACCTTCGAGGATTCCTGGTCACTAAATTCCCGTAAGACCACTCTTTCCCACCAGTCTTGGCTGCGGACTCGCATCCAAATTCCTCTTGTTTGCGGCGGAGCTTAAGGTAAATATAAAGATCTGACGAGTAATTGACGTTGCTGCGCTGTCGTCCTCCTTCTTAATTGAAGGAGCAGGGAGAGAAAAGCTCTCTCCTGCTGTGCTTTCATTCAAATTAAATTTAAAATCCCCGATAGCGATAAGACATCCATTATGTCGCCGCCGGTCCAGAGATGTGTCAGGTGTGCGCGAGAGACGGAACGGACACTTTTGTTACTGCCATGTATACAGTACATTCGGAACACATTTTAGGAACAGATCTATGCCGCATAGAAATCTATGCGGATGTGCCATGTAAACGCGGCTACTGTAGCGCAAGTGTTTCTTGTCGGTTCTTTGACGTCTCTTGTATTTCCACAACGAGACAGAGGGGGTTATCTGAGCCATGGTTGAGAAGGAATTGGGGGAAAGGAACTTTGGCTTTGACTCGCTGAAGTACATGAACTGCCACATGCCGCCGGTTGCCGCGAGGCACCATGCCCGGCAGCGGGCAGCCGGCAGCAGGCAGCGCGCGGTTCAGTCTACTTCAGATTGATGTGAAAGTGGAAGAACCAGAGACGTCGCAGAACCCGACAAAGTCGTTTGTGAATCATAATATCGTCTGGAGGAGCACACAGCTTTTGGCCGTGATAATATGTATTATATGATATAGATATCTATGTATTATATGATATTATTTAGATATAAAGCTCCAGGACTGTAACGCAAGTGTTGTACACTTCCTTGTTATTTGGATAACTGTTCTGCTTTTGGTGTTATGGCGCATAACACGTCGGACTCTCGTCTCTGGTATTTCTACAACGAGACTCGTAGTGGGGGTTATCTCAGCCAAGGTTGAGAATGAATTGGGGGGAAGGAACTTTGGCTTTGACTCCCTCAAGAACATGAACCACGACATAGAGGAGAAAGGGATTGTTGGCGGCGAATGTCTCCCGCTTGAGCCCCGCTGAGGGACCGGAGGCGGAGGTGCCTATGTGACCGGTTCGTTCTGCGTTGTGTTTCTTTCTAATTATGAATGACGTGACCCACGATGTGTCTGGACTCGGGCACTCCGACGTCCATTTATTCGATCTGAATCTGAATACACACATATACAAATAGCTTCCTTAGCCCTTGTGCCCTTACTCCAACTCTCTTCCCAAGGGTATCGCAACAAAGGGCAACTACATACAATATTACAACAGAAATGATTGAAATAAAAGGAATAAAAGACATACCTGAATACACACATATACAAATAGCTTCCTTAGCCCTTGTGCCCTTACTCCAACTCTACGAAACACACAGGGGGGGAAGGGGAACTAGCATGACGACACGAGGGTCAGTTATATGCTAGCACATCGCAACAAAACACAAAGTTCCCCATAACACAGAAATCTATCTAATAACTATGGATAGATTATAAACCCCAGACTTCCAATTAAACAATATATAATCAAAATAACTAATATAAATAATGATAAATTATAAGATGGTCAAAGATTTGATTACAATATAAATGTACACACCTCTTCCCAAGGGTATGCAACAAAGGGAAGAGGGCAGGGGGCGCGGGAAACTTATCGGGTTCTCTGGAATGTGGGCGGGAGTATAGAAGGAGGTGGAGCCAAATCAAAAAAATAAATAAAATAGAGCTTAAGGCGGCATGGAAAGCTAAACTTCAGGTAATACAGAAAAACAAAGGCAATTGTGTAATTATAATTTAAAGGATATAACACACCCTGTTACACCTAAGCGCTGCCTGGCAACAATCCCTTTCTCCTCCTTGTCGCGGTTCAGTCTACTTCACATTGATGTGGACGTGGAAGAACCAGGAACGTCGGAGAACCCAACGCGGTCGTTTGAGATTCATAATATCGGCTCACACAGCTTTTGGCCGTGATAATATATACAGTGGTGGGCAGAGTAGCTAAAAAATGTACTCAAGTAAAAGTACTGTTACTTTAAGATTATAATTACTCAAGTAGAAGTAAAAGTACTCGTAAAAATAATTACTCAAGTAAGAGTAAAAAAGTATGCAGTGAAAAGACTACTCAAGTACTCAAGAGTACAAGTACTGAGTTTCTCCGATTTATTTTTTAAATAAACAGAGCAACACAAACGGTACAAAATAGACACCAACAAAATATAAAACAGCAATGTTCAAATAAAGATAATGTAAATAACATCCTTTTAAATAAAATAAATAAGGTCTTTAAAAATAAAATGTATAACCCTTGAACTAAAACAATAACAAATTAAATCTTTGCAAAATTAAATACATCAACCTTTAAATAAAATTAAAATAAATTCGGTTTATCCAAAATTATATTAATTAAAACCAATACACGTATAGGCCTAACTGTTAACTAACATTATTAACAAAGTACATCCATGGAATCAGCCGTTCAAAACCAGTCTGCATGAATCGTATGACAACTGGATGGCAGGGGATGCGGACAAGGAATACACCGCAGGGGAAAACATGAGAGCCCCAGCTCGCCGCATAGTCGCCTGGATGCTTTAAGCATGGAATTCCCTGTGGCCCGTTAACGTTTCGGGGGGCGCCCACTCCCGAAGTGGCACAGCCCAGGTCGGCCTTGAACTGCGATTGGTCAGAAAGACGTTACAGCTAATGACAACATTGAACTCTCATGCAGGCTCGAACAGAGTGACACACACACACACACACACACACACACACACACACACACACACACACACACACACACACACACACACACACACACACACAGGGCTCTATCTTGCATCTGGCGCAAGTGACTAGTTGCCGCTTTTCCACTGCATGGTACCAGCTCGACACGACTCGACTCAGCTCGCATTTTTTGCGTTTCCACCGCGGTACCATGGTATCTGGTACCTGAAGTGGCTGCTTTTTCTAGTACCTACTCGTTCTAGGTTCCAAGCGAGCTGAGCCGATGCTAAAAGGTGACGTCGGCAGACGGCCGGCGACTGATTGGCCAGAGAGTGTGACGAAGTCACGAGAGCGACATGGCAACCATGCTGGTAACATCCATAGCAGCGCCGCAGCCAACATGTTCCACTTCTCCAACTTCTTCAACATGCCAGCTAATAATAGTAATGCGATCGATGTCCTCCATTGTTGTTATGTGGGTTCTGTCCATGTGTGGGTTGCGTATGTGTTGTTTGCGTCGCGTACACAAATACGTCACGGCCCTTTCGCGCAGCCGACCCCGCCCACGTCCAGGAGGTACTATTTGCGGTGGAAAAGCACCCGTGCTGCTACCGTGTCGAGTCGTGTCGTGTCGAGTCGTGTCGAGTCGAGCTACATGTGCGGTGGAAAAGCGGCGCATGTGTCGTTGCTAGTTTACAACTGGCGCAGAGCGTTCTTTTCCCACCACCGCCACTCGCCGGGCGTGTGTGCTTTGTTTAAACACACGCAAACTAAACACGTAACGCATAATACAATAAATGGCAATGTCTATTACCGCGGGGACACATGCATATTAGGATAGCATACAATACTGATAAGAAACAATGTTTATAATGTATTGCGTATATCATTAAATAGAACCACAGTTACCGTATATCATATGTTATATATACGTTTTCTTTGCCGAAATTTATTTGAGGGCTCAGTATTTCTGAAGTTGTGGAAGAAAACCCCTTATTCCATGTGTGAATTAGGCCATATTATTTGGCAAAAAACTGAGCCATTTGCAGTTTGAAATTCATGTGCATCTGTCTCATCGGAGACTGCAGACGCGCTGTCAAAATATCAACTCGTCTGATTCAAATGCGCTCATGGCTCTTAAAGGGGATGGGAGCTGGCACTCTCATTGGTTTGTTGGACGTTACGCCCAAACCACACCTACGGGTAACTAGGCTGCTTCAGACCAACCCTTTAGACACTTGCGCCGCGACGCAAGTGTCATTTATCCGCCTGTAAAATAGCGATAGCGCCGTAGAACCGCCCACAAAGCTACTTGCGCTTTGCGCTTCCCACTTGCGTTGGGCACACACACACACACACACACACACACACACACACACACACACACACAGTTTTTCACCCACTCCGTATCCAGCTTATTTTCCCAACTCTCCCCATTACCACTCTGCGTTGTGCGTGCGTGCCTGTGTGTGTGTGTGTGTGTGCAGGCGTTATTCAATTGCCTCTCGGCCGCTTGTACCCGCGATCTCGTCGTTTCGGCCATCACCCAACCCTCATGACCATGGGTGAGGATAGGAACGAAGATCGACCGGTAGATCGAGAGCTTTGCCTTGCGACTCAGCTCTCTTTTCGTAACAACGGTGCGGTAAAGCGAACGCAATACCGCCCCCGCTGCTCCGATTCTCCGGCCAATCTCACGCTCCATAGTACCCTCACTCGCGAACAAGACCCCGAGGTACTTGAACTCCTTCACTTGGGCTAAGGAATATTCACGTGATAGAAATAGATCTCGCATGTAATAAAAGAAAATATCTCAAAAAACAAAGTAACGACCGTCACTAGCCAAATGGAACGGCGTAAAAGTACCGTTCTTTCTTCAAATATTTACTCAAGTTAAAGTAAAAGTATGTTGCAATAAAACTACTCCTAAAATTACAATTTATCCAAAAAGTTACTCAAGTATTTGTAACGGAGTAAATGTAGCGCGTTCCTACCCACCTCTGAATATATATGATATGATATAGATATCTATGTAGGCTATATGATAATATTTAGGTATAGAGCTCCAGGACTCCCGTGTGTTCTAGAATATTTACAGAACATGGCTAAAGGCTGTGTGCGCCTCGCCATTGCAATACATCCACTGTAAACAGAGCGCATGGTACCGTAGCTGCAAGCTGCTCAGGGCCACACCCCCACCCTCCTCCTTGACCCGCCTCGCTCCTCCTCATTGCATTATAGGCCTAGCTACAGACACCAAAACAGCGCATTTGGGGGAAGCTCAATGTGCGACTGGCTGTAACTCTGCACCACGGCTGAATTTCGGGAACGTCTTTGAATACTGTGTTAGTTTCCCACTAATACCTATATTAAAGAATACATAAAATAGCATGTCATGGGACCTTTAAATATTGCTGCCGTAAAGGATTATGGGATACCACTATCTCCTTTCCTTTCGCAAAGGAAGCTCAGGAGTAACCTAGGCTGAAAAGGAGGGTTAAAGGGCATCGAGGCTCCTTTCCTAAGCATTTTTTGAATTCGAACCCATAGATATATATAGAAGTTCTATTTATATCTATGTTCGAATCACCTTTCCTCTATGCACTTCTGGGTCATCTCCATAGGAAAGGAAATTTCCTATGCAAAAAAGGGAATTCGTCGAGGCCCCTCACTCACTTGTTTAGCATTAGATCGTTCAAAGGGTCCTTCCTTTCTGGACCGATAGGAAGCGGTGGTGTTCTGCTGCAAAACGAAACTACCGTCTGATGCACTATGACGTGCATACTGTACTACGACGTACAGGAGACAGGTGCGCGCTATTGGCTAGGAGACGTGTTCAGAAGAAAAGCTATTTCCGGACAGTGTCTTTGACTTTACAGACATCTAGACGTTAGCTTAGTGGTTCAATATGCCTCAAACAAAGTCAATGGAAACAATCCAGCAGCAGACACTTCAGATCGTCCTCTGCCTCTTTCAGGAGGACCTGGGGTGTATTGAGGTGGATGGAGTCGGCGATGGTATGATTCAACTTTATACACAACTGGACCGTCCGATTACCATCATTTACCGATGGGTCTGTGTTTGTAATTAGGCCAACCATTTCAAGTATGCCTAACCCTAACCTCCTATTGCATAATATCCATTGTTGATGGGTCAACCCTCCATAGTGATGTTCAAACATAAGTTAATATTTAATCGATGACTTAAAATAACACAGACTTCGGTGCTGTCTATGATCGTTTATTTTGAATATGATTTACCATATCCTAAAAGGTTTTCATTGTTTTAAATTGCCACTCGTATTAGTTACAACCATTTTAGACGATTTCCAATGGAGTTAGTCTCTCTCCTTCGAAAAGCATCTAAGCAATAGTATACATATAGTCTTAATAGTGTACAAGATTAGGATGACTGACAAACAGCAGCTCTATTTAATAAGCACTGACACTATCTGTTGGTTTTCAATACCAAAAAGTGTCCATTCTATATCGAGCCAGCATCAACGTTTTATTTCTATATAACTGATTATAATGGCATTTTATCTTAACCCAAAAGTAGGCTACTGCAATCACCGAATGAAGTTACATCACATATCTCAAAGTGACATATTTCCGGAGGGCGCAGCTGGCTGCATAGTGCTATCAAATATTATACAATCTAGTGCTCCAATTTAGTTTGTGTGTATTCTTGTTTTTATATTTTGTGTGCCCATGTAATATACCTATTCACACTAGGCATGCTCATCATGCCACTATGTGGCTTTCCAACAGCTATGTTGCTTATGAGTTATTCATTTGAGTCCTTTTGTTTAGCCTTATTATGCTCTGTGCCATTTGGTTGTGAGACAACAAACACTGTGTTACAGGTGACAAGTTTGACCCTGTTCCGATCGCTAATAAACTGAAGGAGGTGGCAGACCAACTGCAGGAAGAGTGGGTCCAGAGGATCCCAGCAGCACTGCTTCGGGACGCAAACCAAGTGAGGGTAGAATGTGAAATAATTGTTCAGAAAGCTTCCTTTGTAGATTTGGCAATCTTTGGTGATTGCTACATGCATAGAATTATGCTTGTTTTAGTGTATCTGTTGTAGTGTGTGTGTGTATTTTTTTCATAGCAAGCTTGTATTCAGCGGCAGCCTATACATTCAGGGAATAAGTGTTTGTTTGTGCATTATTACTTTGGGAAACAATCGTTCATACTTTATGACATCTCAGACGTGTTTTTTTTCTCATGGCTGATACATTGATACATTCAGTCAACTTTTAGCTGTATGGGATGGCTCTTAAATCTACCTACAGTACCTTTTTTAAGCAAAATAAAAGATTAAATTGCTCATACTTATAACAGAACCGTAATTTCATATTTTACAGCTGGAATCACTGATAACAATTTCACCCTAACCCTGAGGTTCACTATAGCACCCTAACCCTGAGGTTCACTATAGCACCCTAACACTGAGGTTCACTATAGCACCCTAACCCTGAGGTTCACTATAGCACCCTAACCCTGAGGTTCACTATAGCACCCTAACACTGAGGTTCACTATAGCACCCTAACACTGAGGTTCACTATAGCACCCTAACACTGTGGTTCACTTTAGCACCCTAACACTGAGGTTCACTATAGCACCCTAACACTGAGGTTCACTATAGCACCCTAACCCTGAGGTGCACCATAGCACCCTAACCCTGAGGTTCACTATAGCACCCTAACCCTGAGGTTCACTATAGCACCCTAACACTGAGGTTCACTATAGCACCCTAACACTGAGGTTCACTATAGCACCCTAACACTGAGGTTCACTATAGCACCCTAACCCTGAGGTGCACTATAGCACCCTAACCCTGAGGTTCACTATAGCACCCTAACACTGAGGTTCACTATAGCACCCTAACCCTGAGGTTCACTATAGCACCCTAACCCTGAGGTTCACTATAGCACCCTAACCCTGAGGTTCACTATAGCACCCTAACACTGAGGTTCACTATAGCACCCTAACACTGAGGTTCACTATAGCACCCTAACACTGAGGTTCACTATAGCACCCTAACCCTGAGGTGCACTATAGCACCCTAACCCTGAGGTTCACTATAGCACCCTAACACTGAGGTTCACTATAGCACCCTAACCCTGAGGTTCACTATAGCACCCTAACCCTGAGGTTCACTATAGCACCCTAACCCTGAGGTTCACTATAGCACCCTAACACTGAGGTGCACTATAGCACCCTAACCCTGAGGTTCACTATAGCACCCTAACCCTGAGGTTCACTACGCGGGGTTCTTCTGTCTCCAGGACATCAGCAGTGCCTTCAGCAGTGCTGTGGACAGTATTTGCCTGAGCCCCGTGGTTTGTGAGGGGCTTCCAGAGATGAAGCTGCTCAGAGTGGCGGTGGCCCTAGGTCTCTACCTGAAAACACACGCCCCGGGGAACGTCTCCAACATCCAGCAGGCAACCGCCAGCTTCCTGCGCAGCCGGGTGGAACCCTTTGTTGATCAACAGGGCGGTTGGGTGAGTGTGGGCGCCTGTTGTAGTGGCTGATGCACTCATTAAGTTCCTTAATGTGCAAAGTCTACCCGAAGGCACCCTTGAAAAAAAAAAAAGAGGCATTGAGAACTTTGTAAATGTACAGATTCTTTATTAAAAAGGACATTTTATACACACAATACCATCAGTAGATCAGTCTTCGACGCCATTTTGTTTTTAAGAAAGTAGATTGGCGAACACTGAGTTTGCGTGTTGCTGACGGATGTCACAATCTCTGTGTTCGTCAATCTACCTATCGAGTCTTAAAAACAAAATGGCGTCGACGGGTGATCTACTGATGGTATTTTGTGTATAAAATGTCCTTTTAATAAACAATCTGTACACTTACAAATTTCTCACTGCCTTGTTTTATATGTTAAGACCCTTATTATAATACCACAGAAGTGTCTGGCTACTTTTAGCCTTTTAAGTGGTTTAAAATAGTGATTTAGTTTTTACCATAACCAGTGCCCCCATCGTTCAAAGTTTATAGTGTTTTGATAGAATCTGCTAAAAATAGCCAACTGAAGAAAGCGTCTATATGCTGTTTTTGTGCTCCAAAACGAACGTTTCAACGTTTCGACATACAAAACATATCCCAAATCCATTTTACACCGGAATTACCCTTTAAGCCTATTGTAGGAAGGTTGTAGGAATTTATAAATTGGAATCAAATCCTTGAGCTGAATGCCTAATTTTACTTGATAACTGTGTCCCTTGTCCCTTATTTCTTGGAAAATGAAAGTGAAACTTGCTGTTGAACTCATTGTAGTCGATACAGTGTTGTGTAAAACCACATCCTCAAAATAAATATATTTTATTGCCTTGAAATCAGGTTTTACAGAGTTCATGAACTGTATATAAATTGCTAGTAACCTGAAGAAGGATTGGATCGAAATTGTGGTTCACAATTATTTGTAATACAACTAATGTATACCCTTATCATTGCAATATTATCTTGGTGAATTATTATCTTTCAAATGTGAATAAAGTCCATTTGGAACGATGGTGGATATGTTTTCAGAGTTGGTTCAGGGGTTCTCAACCTATTTTCTATAGAATAACAATTAGAATAGTTTTTGATTTAATGTCCATCCTGTAATGGCCTGTCATTGTCCTTTCAGCACAAAACATTTGACTCAAACTGAGAAAATTCCCTGCAATCTATACAAAATACAAGGATTTTAAGCATTTTAATCTAATTTGAAATGCCTTGCCACAAACCTTTGGGCAACTCTAGGTAAGAGAGTGATCTTAATTGTTCATCTAGCGTCTTGTCTTTCTCCTTCAGGGTGCCGTGGCAGACCTCTGAACCAGCCATGTCGTTGTGACCAACAGTCTGACCTGAGCCAAGACTATTCAAGAAGGTTTTTTACAACCCAGGAGGTCAAAACCACCAGCATAAAACCGACTGGCCTGATCCATACTGATTTTATTGGTTATTATTATTATTATTCCACTTGATTATGAAGGTTTTTTTCAATTTCTTAGCTTTTCTCTAAAATGTACACCATAGAAGGAAAAAGTAAGCGCCAGGAGGTCAAAACCACCAGCATAAAACCGACCTTCCTGATCCATGCTGATTTTATTGGTTATTATTATTATTATTCCACTTGATTATGAAGGTTTTTTTCAATTTCTTAGCTTTTCTCTAAAATGTACACCATAGAAGGAAAAAGTAAGTGTACAGTAAGAAGTTTACATATGTTTACACATGCACAATCGCATTATTGGCATTGCATTATTATTATTATTATTATGAATTTAGTGAAAGTGATGACATGATCACCTTTGTTGATAGTAGAATATCAATAGGAATGGGTATAGGAACATGAACACATGATTTAACTGATGTAGTCGGTATATTCAGGTCAGATCACAGGGAAATACCAAGCTTATAAGGAAAATACTTGAAACCAGCCTCTTTCAGGAGACAGCGACCACAATCAAACATGAACCTGATGAATGGGAAGCTTCCTCATGGGGAAGATGTGCTGCATGGCAAACGTATTCCCATACACCACAATGATTGTTATTCCATAAGTGCAAGGTTTAATCTTGTGTAGTGTGTAATGTATAAACACTGTCTACATCACACATCTACGTATCACGGGAGAATCTATATATGTGGCGTTTATCTGTGTAATGAAGTGAAAGGAACCAAATGAGTAGAAAATGCATTGCGAACTACCGTCCTGGTTGGTGAATGTTTGTAAATCACTAATGTGCCTCTGTCACAAAATAAAAATGACTGTCCTAGGACCATCTTCGTACATTTCTGGCTACAAGGCCCAACCTTTCACCTACAGAGTGTGTTTAAAGTCACAGCCTCTAGAGGGCAGCACAATATTAAGTCTTAAATCCTCTGGGAGTTTATTCCAGCTATTTGTTGCAGTAACTAAATCCTGCTTTCCCATGTTTTGTGTTTACTCTGGGGATAATTAACAGATTGGTCTCGGAGCTTCTTAGTGGTCTAAAAGGCTGATGTAGTGGACGCATATCAGTTAAATATTTTGGGCCTAAACCATGTAGGGATTTATAGGTAAGCAACATGATTTTAAAATCAATTCTCTGACTTACAGGAAGCCAATGTAACGATTTCAGAATTGGTGTAATATGATCAAATCTTTTGGTCTTTGTTAGAACTCTAGCAGCAGCATTCTGAACAAGCTGAAGCTTCCTCAGAGTTTGTTTTGGGAGACCTGTAAGGAGACCATCGCAGTAATCAAGCTTACTAGTGATAAAGGCATGTACAAGTTTTTGTAAGTCTTCGGTGGACATGAGCCCTCTAAGTCTTGCTACATTTTTAAGGTGATAATATGCCGATTTTGTAACTGATTTGATGTGACTGTCAAAATGTAAATCTGAATCCATGATAACCCCTAGATTTCTGGCTTTGATTGAGGTTTTCAGGGACAGAGAGTGAAGGTGTTGGGTTACTTTAAGCCTTTCTGTTTTAGAACCAAATACAATTATCTCTGTTTTGTCCTCATTTAGTTGAAGGAAATTTCGGCACATCCATTCCTTCACTTGCTCAATGCACTGGCACAGCAGATCTATGGGCCGATAGTCATTTGGTGATAGCGATACATAGATTTGCGTGTCATCAGCATAGCAATGATGGTCAATATTGTTATTTTGCATGATTTGCCCTAGTGGGAGCATGTAGATGTTGAATAAAGAGGGTCCTAAGATCGAACCTTGTGGGACTCCACATGTCACGTTGGTTGATTCTGATACAAAGTCGCCAATGGAAACAAAGTAGTTCCTATTTTGTAGGTAGGACCTGAACCAATTTAAGACAGTGCCTGAAAGCCCCAGTTTTCTAACCTTTCCAGAAGTAATGTATGGTCTACAGTGTCGAATGCAGCACTGAGGTCAAGTAGCATTAGTATTGAGGTTTTGCCAGAGTCTGTGTTAAGACGGATGTCGTTTACAACTTTAATAAGGGCGGTCTCAGTGCTGTGTAGGGGTCGAAATCCTGATTGGAAGGTGTCATAGCAACCAGTTGATGCCAGGAAGTATAGTTAAAATAGTCTGGTTTACAGAAATGAAAACTCTAGTGCTCCTAGATCTAGAAATAGCTAAATAAGGTATGGGGTACCTTAAACCAGTGGTTCTCAAACCCCCAGGGGTCCGCGGTGCATTGCCAAGGGGTCCGGGAAAAGTTTGCTATAAAATATATAAACATACCATATTTATGGAGCAAGTGCTTGGGCTAGCGTCATTACTCCCGTCTGAGTAACGTTAAACCATTGAACCCTCAGTTTTTACATTACGTCAAACTCCCCCAGGCTTTAACTTCACGTCTCGCAGCTAAATTAATAACTTCCAACTTCAGCTGAAATGTATCATTTAGGCCATATGTTTTTTTTTACCATATGTTTTTGTTATCCAGTCTGATTTGTTTGTCCGAGTTCGTCATGGTAACGACGGGGGCGTGACTTTGCGACAGGTGAATTAAACAGGCGCATTGTGTTCAGCACTGAACCCCGCTTTCTTTTTGGGCCAATAGTAACTCTTTTATAACATTACGTCAATCTGTCAAAGCATTCTCAGAGTCTGATAACGCCAAGTAGCCTACTTTGAAGACAATTGTTAAACATTTAAAAAGGCCTAATACTGATAATCCCACACAAGCCGGAAAGGTGAGGAAGTACAACGAAGACTACACTTTATCTACATTGGAAGCCTTTGGATTTATTGAGAACAGTGGTGGGAAGCTGATGTGTGTCTTCTGTTAGATAATGAAGCAATGAAGGGAGCTTGCCTAATGTTCCCACAGCCCTATGTTCCCACAGTCCTACACCAAATGCCCAATTTTCCCACGTTTCACTGGAACTGTTGGATCCTGCCTCACTTATCGGAATTGAGCTTTGTTTATCCCTAACCCTAACCTTCTCGTTAATTTACTATAGAGTGCTTCCAAAAAATCTTGTGGGAGGACCTAATTTTGAAAATGTCCCAGAAATGTGTGACTAACCCAGATATCAAAATTCAGTTGAATCAATGATTAAATATGGTTTGGCAGAAATGTTGATACTACGTTGAAGCCTGACATTGAAACGATGTTGAAAGTGTCCCCTCTACTTTTTGTTGAATCAACATTGGATCTTCAACCATATCGATATTGAATCAATGGTGATTCAACCATCATCTAAATGAGAATCTACATTTAAATTTCAATTGATTTTATGTTGAAATAATGTTACTTATCAATGGTGAATCAACCATCATCTAAATGAGAATCTTCATTTAAATTTCAGTTGATTTTATGTTGAAATAATGTTACTGAATCAATATTGGTTCAACCATTATCTAAAAGGTATACTAAATATTTATTTATATGAATTAATGAGTATAATATACATGTATTACAATGAGTGATGGCCATTTTAGCTGCAGAACAATCAACATCCACCTTGAAATAAACTCTTTAGCAGTTAGACTATGTCGCCAACAATAAGACTAACTGTATAATAACAACAGACACATTTTGGATTCATTTAGTTACTATGGATAAAACCATTTATTTGAGAACAACAAAAAACAAAAGGCTGCAACCAGGGCCATAGCTCTTATGAAGAGGACACTGTGGGAGAGAAGCACAAGGACAACATGTCAGCACTCACAATTAAACATTTTGCAGAGCAACTTATGCAACAGCAATTTAAGAATATTAGGAATATCAAATTCACCTACATCTACTTTTTCTCGATGCCTCCTGCACGCCAAGGGGCGTTACGTAGCCAATTTTTGACAATGTCGCTGAAGGCCTGCTGTGTGAGTTTTCGGTCACACTGCCGAGAAGCAACTGAAAGACATGAATACAAAATGGTTGTTTAAGGAATGAGAAGATACTCATCGCGTCAGTTGGGTTTAACTCAATTGGAACGACCATGCGGAACATGGATATCAAATGTTAACAGTGAAAATGTTGGGTTGCACTACATGTTTCATTGGAATACATTGGAAATGCATTGGAAATGCACCTCATGTTCCTGAAATGCATTACAGGAACATGACTCTCCATGAGCTAGGGGCAGGTGAGACATCTGTCTTTGCATGTTTAATAACATCTAGAGGACACAAGCTTTCAGAAAATGTATGGTTTGAGTGGTATATTGGCTTTCCCTAAATAGTAGAGACCAAAATGTAAAGTCTTTCTACTTGATTCACAAGGCAAATCCTGATAATGACTGGCGTTCTATACATTATCCCTTGCTTAACATTCTGATCAATGTTCAGCATGGTCAGACCTTTCAAAAAATTTGTTTTTTTTGGAATATGGGATGGGGGGTGGGGTGCGCGGTAAGGCCCAGTAAAGCCCGGTGAGGCCCCGCCTAATATGCAGAATGTCTCAATATGCAGCTCAGTTTATCAAACAAATTACCATCTTTTGTCGGACTGGCTCAGTTTTCAACAACGTTTCGGCCACATTGAAGTCCTCTTCGTTTGTGATAGGCAGCTGGATGGGGAACATGTCTTGGCTTGTGGCTGGCCCTGGTCCACAAGCTGGGGTCATTCTAGTCTCTGCCAATTCACCCTTGATGAACTGCACATCCCTTGAGAGTTCATTGACAACCACCAGCACTTCTGCGAGCATTTTTGTCATCTTTTGGATGCCAAGGTCTTAAATAAGGATAAAAACAAATTGTCAAACAAATTGTCATGAGATAAAAATGTGCAAAATACTTCTGTGGTTACATAGCACAACATTTTCTAATAGACTTGCCTTTCAAAAGCTGCCCGTTGTCACCTTGCATGGTCACATCTATAAATAAATACAAGTAATTTACAACAATTCCAACAAGACCAAATAACCATTACCGTTTTGTGCATATTGTGGGGCACGAAATGGGGTGTGCACAGAACCATATGGTGATATACTGGTACCTGCTAAAACAAAGATATTAATTTAGATATTTGGAAGCATTAACACAACTTTGAGAGGGCAGATTGTGTTGTCAGCTACCAAATGAGGTCATAACAAAAAAAAATTATTAAGTAATTTTATGTCATGCTAATGTGTCAGTTTCATTGTGGAGTTCTGTGTCCACGGCTGTACTAAAAGTGTTGCTGGAAGTATGGCATCATACCCTCTCTCTGTGGGACCTGCAGCTGGTGAGACGCCCAGCGCCGCCGGCGGATGCTGCCATCATTTCTGAAACACCCAAAAGAAATGTAAAAGTCAGTGAATGAAATTATTTTACAAAAGACATACAGAGGCTTATGTGACTACCGACCATTATTTGAGAGCTTACCATGGTGAAATTGCACCGGCACCTGCAAACATATCTGCAAAAGGGGCATACAATACATGTGACTTACCATTTCTTGCCAGTTGTGAGGACCATGCTACTGGAACTCTCACATCAGGCTGCCGTGAAAGACGTGGTTTCCTAGGTTCACCAGATGGCTCATCAGAGTCTGAGTCTATATACAGTGGATTTTGCCTGAATAAAAATAAACACATCAGTCCATTTTATATCAAGCCAAAGTCAAGATAAAATAATGCTGCTGTGACCTCCTTATTATTAATAATAGATAACTTATCTTTCAGTGCACATCACTTACTTTCTATTTCTTTTTTTACGTTCTTCTTTTTATGCATTATAAAAATTGATATAAAACTACCATTTGCAAAAAACTGAGGGCTACGCAAATAGCCTGGAGTGAACTGAGGCCAGGTCCTCGATTGGTAGTGTTGGCTATGTAAGGCTGGAGAAGACTATTTAAATACATTAATGATTTGCGCGAGAATCTATATCTCCAGCAAAAAGTCATCCGGATATGCCAAGATGTCGAGCCGTGGTTTTATTAATCGTTCCCGGTGGATTACACGAATAATTTGCGCTCCGATATCAACAGGCCTCTCATCAAAAGGGCATGCCATTGTGAACACATGAAATCTACGGTGAATGCGGGTTTAAATACCCAAAACCGGGTTATGTTCCAAACCTAACCTGCGCAAAACCTGCTCCGACCAGGTTCGATTCAGAGCATTTGTTTCGATAGTAACTAACGTCATTTTGGAACGGAAAACCTAGGATTACCGCAAACCCTGGGAACTTACCCGGTTATGTGATAAAACCGGCTTTGTGGAATACCCCACAGGATACCTAGTGCTCATTTTTCACCTAAGGCCATTTCTAGCTTCTCGGGGATCATAGGCAGGCTAGAGAAACTCATATTAATGTTAGAAAACCTCATAAAGTATGAGTGAGATGGGACCTTTAAGAGCATTGATTAGTGTCACTTCATATCAGTGCTTTTTTTATTGTCTGTTAATAATACTTGATTTGATTAAAAATCAAGTAGTGTTAAATCAAAAAGTTGATGTTGCACTAGTTACATTGTGTTCCACTGTGTTGCTACAGTTAATGGTACTTGTTTCTCTCTCTCTCTCTCTCTCTCTCTCTCTCTCTCTCTCTCTCTCTCTCTCTCTCTCTCTCTCTCTCTCTCTCTCTCTCTCTCTCTCTCTCTCTCTCTCTCTCCCCCTCTCTCTCTCACAGACCCACAAAACATTGAAACTGGTCAAACCTATATTTTCGTAATGCATTAAGTATTTCTCAAAAGTTTGATTCTATCTGTGTATTGCCTGTTACTGCATCTGTGCATTTTCATTGTCTTTTAGCACTATACTATCAAATAGCCTTTTGCACTATTTTTGCATTGTTGTTGCAGTTCATTTTTACTTGCTCAGCCACCCCTTCCCCTCTTACACACACAAACACACACACACACACACACACACACTCAAGCACACACACACACGCAAACACACATGCACACACACAGACTATAAAAAAATCTATCTGCATATTTTTCAGTGAAGCCAAAATGCAATAAAATGATTATTCAACACTATTGTGGTATTAGCACTGCAAAGATTTATCTATATATCTAAGTCAATAAACTTTTGAAGACCCATCTTTTTCCTCTGTGAATATTGTTTACATATGAGGCCTTGGATAAAATCTGTTGGATTGAAGTTCTGTTTTAAGACTATATTGAGACCATATTTTTAAACAAAGAATATACAAAGTGCAGGTTGAGGTTGACAATATTGATATGGAAGGCCATCATTTCTAAATAATTTTGCAAGCAGGAAAGAACGTGACCTATGTTGTATATAACATTTAAATGGCTTTTTTTATCCTAAGGGATTTCCTGTTATTCTCTTTCTGTGATGCACAACACTAAGTCTGCATCAGAAAATGCAATAAAGTGTACACAGTCACGCAGCCAGCCACAAATTGTAACCCTATTAGGAAAATCTCTGGGTTCTCGGTCGCAAAGGGCATAGTTTGTTCTGAGCTCCAGAATGAAGATTTCCATTCTGTATTTAATGACGTCCATCTTTACAATTGAACCAGGCTGGCGGTTTTGTGCCAGTACTCAAGAAAGCCTCTTAGAGGTTCAATGCCCCGCGGTCGCTTTAAATGGGCCTTGTTGTCTTGTTGAGTCTGCCACCGGCAACGTCATGCGACTCAGGTTCAGTCTTGCCTATCAGGGTATCAGAGTATAAAGGTAAAATAAGTCTGATTTGAAGATTGAAGTTGGATTGTCTTTCTATGATTGCCCCAAGTTCATCAAATACTATGGGACTTGTTAGACCCTCACTGACCTGTACATCAGGAAGCTGTCTGCATGGTGTGTGTAGCTCTTATGGTAGAAAATATTGGAGGCTTCTCAGCCAAATTGTTGCAATATTGGTAGAGAGAGAAGGGCCCTGTCCCTTTGTCATTCATAACACCTCAGAGGGTCCTTGGTTGACTGGCGAACACTCAAGACAGACATCCCTCTGTAGTCAATGACCAAGGCGATTAATGGATTTTAATCAAAGACCTCACTTCATATAACTGTAATTGGTAATTTGTAAATTCATGTAACTATAATTTATAATGTAACCCTTTGTATGTAATGCTAGAAATACTGTATAGAATGTATTGTGGAAACCATGAGCGGGAAGATAAATGTTAACGGGAATGGCCCGTAGTTTAGAGCATTCTGATTGGCCGAAAGGCATGTTGGGAGAGCCACACAATAACTCGGGATTGAAGACTGTTTATGTGTTCTTTGCAAACCAACTCAGGTTCTGTTGTTACAAAAAAGCCTTGATCATTCAACCCTAGACAAAAAGTCCCTGTGTAGGTCACCTCAATTACACATGTGCTTTTGAGCAACAAAACTACATAGAAAAGCAGCATTTATTGTGGTAATTTTTACACAACAAATGTGTTTCATCCTGACTTAACATAACGTTTCGGTTACACCTAGTTTTGCAATCATCTCTTTGTGCATACCCAAACATGAACTCAGAAAACCATACACACATATGAAAGCACACACATATGCAGATAGATAGTCAATAGGCCTGATATGCTCCAATGTAAAGTTACGCTATTTTACTTGTAGCACCAGGTAGTCCATGTTGATAATACAGATAAATTGTACAGTATTTTTGACTTTTCACATCACTGCTATATAGATGGACAGCTTGAGACAGAACAATAATGTCTTAAAACCTCAAGAAGATACTAATAGATGGTTCCCTTCTCCAATGTTTGTATGTGTGTGCGTGCATATGGGTACGTAATTTATTCTATGAAGAAACATAGACACAGGACCTGTTGGTAGAAAGCTAAATAACTATTATAGCACAATAAGCTAATGCTTATTTGAGCAACTGTAAAGTATTTTATATCTAGTATTAACATTTATAGATGGTATGTTCATATAATAATTTATTGTTTTCAGATTTATCATGACTATTTTAGGTATATTCTATTGTATAAATAAATTAACATTTGTTTGAAACCGCACACCATAATACTCTCGTTTCAGTAGTAATTTCTCTATTTGTCTGCAAGGTTTCATTTTGAGATCACCTTTATTAAAAAAGAAAGTGCATGTTAAGTGTCATATTATCCTCTATTTTTTTCTTCACATCACAGTTGTCTGTTGTACCGATTATCACAGCCTTACCTGTGTCATAGCCTTAATTAGCTCACTGCTATGGCCAAAGTCTTACTGGCTTCTACCTTTATCTATATTAGTACTCAAAGGTAGCAAACAATATCTTCACAATATGTTTACTCTCCTGTTAAACTATGACTTATTTTACTTATATAAAAAAAATGTATACTAAAGCACTATAGCACAGCAAACTGAATTTTTCTCTCCTAATGAGATTCAAGCAAGGTCATTCGGAAAAGGCAGAAAGATATTGAGGGCATGTAAATACTATGATATACTGCAAGCACATTGTTAGAGATTCCTGTTGGAGATTGTGTGAAGCCCCTTACCCCATATGACATAATTTCTCATTTAAGACATCAAAACAAATCAAGTCACGTGTCTATGATTATGTTGGCTAATTCCGGATCTCCATTTGGCCTCCATATTTGTAGTCCTTAATTCTATGGACGGAAAAACCGAAGTCTCTTTTATTAGAGTCTGTGTCTATCTCCATGAAGGACCCAGTGATTGCTCTGCTGAAATCGCCACATAACAAGGCAATGTTTGAATCCCAGAATTCATACAATTCTGAATTGATTATGTAATGAATCCTGGCCGATGTGTGTCCTGAGGCCCCAACTCAAACCAATGAACTCCGGATCAAAACTCATGGGCATCCTTGCTGTTCTGCCTGCGCCTCACCGCGTGGTTCCAGCCACTCTGACCACTTTTCTGAGGCAGCTTGCCCACCGGATCCCTGCACAGGATGTACTGCTGCCAGATCTTCCGGAATGCCGTATGGAACTTATTGATGTGGAAAGAGTAGACGACGGGGTTGACCGCCGAGTTGCCGTGGCTCAGCAGGATGGCGATGCGAATGCCCTTCCTGTGCTCAACGCACTTGGGGCAGAACAACGTGATGCAGTTGAGGATGTGCACTGGGAGCCAGCTGACGGTGAAGAGGAACAGCACCAGTGCCAGGGACTTGACCAGTTTCAGCTCCTTGCCGTAGTCTTGGCGTCGCCTGGGGCCCGCTTGGCTGGCTGTTACCTGGGGACAGAAGGAAAAGGGTGTTTGTTTACACATCCATAGGTTGCCATACAGCCGTAGTTCGATTATGCTCTTCAATTGGACAATTGCAACTGTCCCGAGTATACATGGCGGGGAGAAAAATCGATCCATTGGCGAAGCATGTCATGCCCCGGTAGGATAGGTAACGCTGTACCCATTTCAACTAGTGGTAGTAGAGCCACCGGCTGACCTCTTAACGTCACCAGCAACAACAAACTCAGGCGGCATTCGAGAAAGATGTTCTCAGTAGACAGCTGTCAGTTCGGGTCCCTGTCATTTCTCCGACGCTCCATTGTTCCGACCTCTTGGCCGTATGCGGACTCCTGCCCGAGGAGCTCTGCGGGCGGTTTGTGTGTTCTCCGGCAGCGGAGCCCCTCCGGCGTGATTTTGCATACGGCAACAATACTTCTCTCCTCCATGTCAACTCCTCCAATCTGGACTTCAATCTGACCCATGGCCGAGATAACCCCCACTACGAGTCTTTACTTGTTGCCAAAGTTTCTCATTGACTCATTTAAAATCTTTTTTTTTTTTTTTAAAAACAGAGCCTTCAATGCCATCTCTATGGGTTCCGGGAGGGCTTGCCCCAACGCTCATGCATACGTAACTGAGCAAAGAGAGGGCAACTTGGATCAAGTCACGAACTAGTTTCCAGATCGCGACTGTACAGTGTGTGTCTACTTTTTGTGTCTTTGAAAGAAGTTCCCTTTAATCTGCGATCAAATTCAGCCAAATTGGCATTAAATCAACCAAATTGAATAATTAAACAGGCTTCTACAATGGGGGGGTCGTGTCGTATACCGAGGATTTTCAAGAAGCTGTCTAGTAGGTTGTAAAGAAGCTAACGCAGTGTTCGGCTCCCCCTGCCTCCTCTTGCAGCCTGACAGCCGCACTGCGCGGGTCTCTCTATGTACCACTGTGATAAGTTATTTTAGTTCTATTTCATGTAGGCTACGCCGTCTAGGCTTCGCCTTATGGGCTTGTCCTGTGCGCGCGGCTGCGCGCGCTGAAAATTCAAACTATGCACCTATCAGCGTGGGCACCGCCCACATTTCCCACGGTATCGTGTCTATATAACGCGGTGTATACCGTCGCTCATCCTCCCTTTTCTTTCAGCACTTGTGCTTATCAGCGAGAAATTGAGAACTACAATTAAGAAGATGAGAACTTCAACACGGATCTCCCAAGCCGGTGGCAGCGGCTCGGGCGAGGCCGCGGACAAACGGCCCTTTTCAGGGCCACCTGAGAGCGCTCCTAGAGCTAGGTCCTTTTCAGGACTCCTATGTGCCTCTTGTCCCGCCTCCCTGGCACCGGGTGACGGGCACTTGGCGTGCTTTTGGTGCCTCGGCGCCGACCACGCCGCGGCTGCTATGGCGGCCCCCGTCTCCTGTGTCGCCTGCCGGGAGCTGCCTGAAGAGGGGATCCTCTCCAGGCATCTCTTCTTTTCCCCTGCGGTGGAAATGGCTGACGCCATCGACCTGTTCGGACCTGACGTCGACGATGGCATCACCGACGCCTCCCTGGACGACGTCTTCGGCGACTCGGCGTCCGGTTTTTCCCGCTCTCGGGTTACAACCGCCACCGTCATACAACACGAGGGTCCGCGCCGGATGACCGATCTCTTCCGGGAGATCATGGGTGAGGCGGCGGCCATCAAAGGGATTCCCATGCCGGTCCCGCCTCTCGCCCCCGTATCTGACGATATGCAGGGCGAGTGCTTTCGCACCCCATCTTTTTCCCGGCGGGTTACCCTTGTTCCCGCCTTTGCAGCACTTGTTTATTGCTGCCGGTGAGGACCCGAATTCGACCCTGAAGGCTCCGGTAAGATCCTACACGGATTTCACCAACGTGGAGGGGTGGACCGATACTCAGGCGAGGGGGATCCCTCGCCTGGAGCCTCCCCTGGCAGCGCTTCTCTGTCCGGGCGCCGGGCTCCTTAACGAAAAGCCGCTGCCCCCCGACCGCCTCCAGAAGCAGATTGTCGGCCTAACGGACAGGGTGTTCGTTTGTGCCTCTCAATCCGCGGCGGCGGTCAACAACATCGCCCTGCTCTCCTCTGCCATGGTCTCCTTGTCGGCTGACAGGGAGGCCTACGGCCCGGAGGAAGCCGCGAGATGGCTGGCGGTTTCCCGCTTTTCCAGCGCCATCCTCCAGCTATGCCAGCCGATAGCCGTTTCGGCCGGCCAGCATATGGCGTGGGCTACCATGATTCAAAGGGTCATATGGCTCTCCCACACTGCGGTGCCGGAACGAGAGCGGGCCAGCCTCGTCCAGGGTCCACTAGCGCCGGATGGCCTATTTGGTCCCAGGTTCTCCGAGGTTCTCGCGCACCAGCAGTCAGTCCGTGAGAATCGTTCCCGGTTCGGGACGATTCTCACGGGCTCCTCCCGCCAGCAGGCTGAGAGGAAGCGCGGTCTAGGCCGGTCCCAGCGTTCCATGGGACCGCCTCCGACTCCAGCCCCGGTGCAGCAGCCGCAGCCGCCGCGCACGGGGAGAGCAGCAGCGCCACGGACCGGGAAGTTCCGGACGCTTGCTCCTACTTTTTCTTTCCCTATTAAAGAAAAGAGTAAAGACCGTTCGGCCGAACGGCAGTACATGGTACCTAAAGAACGATATTCCCCAGGCCACCTGCGTCCTACGCTTGTGGTGCGCTCCTCCATGTTGCCTATTTCCCCCTCTCAGCCCGGTGGCTGTAGGGTGACGGTCGGACGGTGTGTTCACATGGCCTCTGGTTCACCTGCTTCTAAGAAGCGGCGTCCCTTGGAGCCTCATGGACGGATCAGAGACTCGTTGCACGAGCCCGTGGATACGGCCGCTTGTACCGGTCTCCTGGTTCCCCACATTATAGGTGAGGAGATGGGTCTGCGCGCTGTGGCTACAGCCTGCGGACAGCGCATGCGCACAGGTGCTGCGGCCGGACGGCTCGCTCCCTGTTCAGCGGGCACGAGCGCGACGTCTAGACAGCTCGTTGTTTTTACAGCTGCTAGTTCTGGTACGTCTCCTACGCTCGCTGAGCCTCCTCCCTTTCGTGGGAAGCCCCCCTTGGTTCACACGCAGTGTGGAGGCGGTAGGGACAGAGGAATACGGGTTATTCCTGGACGGTCTTCCTCAGCTGTCGGCTCGCCCTCTCTCCAACCGCTATGCGTGTTGGCAAGAGCGGAGCGTTCTGCCATCGTGGTTGGACACCACGTTGAGATGGGGCCATCCCATACAGTTCAAGCGTCGTCCCCCACCCTTTATGGGGTTGGTGGATACCACGCTACGGGACCCGGCTGCGAGCACGGCTCTGGCAGCAGAGGTGGCACGTCTCTTGGTAAAGGGGGCCATCACTGTCGTTCCCCCCCACGAGTCTCACCTAGGTTTTTATTCCCGCTACTTCCTGGTTTCCAAGAAGTCAGGGGAAATGAGACCTATTCTGGATCTTCGCGTGTTCAACAGATTCGTTGCCACGAGGAAGTTCAGAAGGCTCACGGTCGGAGCATTGTTCCGGTGTGTGAGAGAGGGCGATTGGTTCACATCCCTGGATCTCAAGGATGCTTACTTCCACGTCCCTGTTCGGCAGGCGCACAGGAAGTTTCTCCGCTTTGCCTTTATGGGGATGGCGTACGAGTACCAGTGTCTGCCGTTCGGCTATTCCCTGGCTCCGCGCACCTTCTCGAAGTGTGTGGAGACGGCGTTGGAACCGCTCAGACGTCAGGGAAAGAGGATTCTCTTCTACCTAGACGATCTGCTTATTCTGAGCAACTCAGAAGAGACCGCGAGAGGGGACACCATGTTGGTGATAAACCATCTCTCCTTCCTGGGTTTTGCCATCAACTGGGAGAAGAGCTCCCCGCTCCCCAGCCGGCAGACAGTCTACTTGGGGCTTTGCCTAGACTCAGCCACCATGACTGCGATGCTTTCGCCTCCTCGGCGAGACGCCATCCTGTCGGCGCTCTCCCGTTTTCACGTTCGCAGAAACGTGACCGCACTGTCCACCATGCGCCTGTTGTGTGTTCCCAAGGGTGTTCCCCTGGGCAGGGTGGCGTCCTACGTAGTGGTCTTCACGGACGCCTCGTTGACGGGTTGGGGAGGAACGTGCCTCTCTCACTCGGTCGGAGACGAGTGGCGCACGCCCCCTACAGCACACATAAATGTGTTGGAGCTCGACGCTGTGAGGAAAGTGCTGTTGCATTTCTTTCACCTGGTGCGCGGCCGCCACGTTCTTATCAGGACAGACAGCGTGTCGGCGGCGGCGTACATCAACAGACAGGGGGGAGTCCGCTCCCCTGCTCTCCACCGAAAGGCGGTCGAGCTCTGGCTTTGGGCTCATCAGTATCTCCGCAGTCTGAGAGCCCTGCATATCGCGGGCGCCCAGAACTTTGGGGCGGACCTCATGTCTCGAGGCGGTCCCCGCCGAGACGAGTGGCGGTTACATCCCGACATTGTCAGACTGATCTGGCAGAGGTTCGGGACAGCGCAGGTGGACCTCTTCGCCTCCCGGGAGAACACGCACTGCAGGTGGTGGTTCTCCCTCAGCCCTCGGGATCTTCCCCCGTTGGGGGTAGATGCGTTGGCACACACGCCTTGGCCGCGGGCTCTCTTGTATGCGTTTCCCCCGCTCCAGCTGATCCTTCCTCTTCTGGAACGGGTCAGACAGGAGAGACTGTCCCTGATATTAGTGGCCCCGGAGAACCGTTCAGCTCTGTGGTTTCCAGAGCTGGCCGCGCTCTCGCGGTCGGCGCCTTGGCCAGTACCATTCAGGCCGGATGCGCTTTCACAGGCCCACGGGACGGTGCACCACCCGCCCGATGTCTCGGGACGGCTGTTGGTTTGGCTCCTGAGAGGTTGATCCTGCAGGGCAAAGGTTTGCCTGAGACGGTTATCAACACTATTCAGAGTGCTCGTGCGCCTTCTACTTCTTCCCTCTATGCGGCGAAGTGGTGCGCCTTCTCTAATTGGTGTGAGACGAACCACGCTGTCCCATCTCAATGCGAGGTGGGAAGCGTGCTTTCATTTCTGCAAAACTTATTGGAAAAAGGTTTGGCCTTCTCCACTATCAAGGTCTATGCGGCAGCCGTTTCGGCTGGCCATGCAGGCTGTGATGGTGGACCGATCTTCAGCCATCCACTGGTCAAGAGATTCTTGCGTGGGGCTAGACGGGTTAGGCCTGTTTCACGCGTGCTTACACCACGCTGGGATCTCCCCACCGTGTTGCGCGGATTGTCCAGGGATCCTTTCGAGCCTCTCTCTCAGGCCCCTTTGGATGCCCTGTCATTTAAGACGGCGCTCTTGTTGGCCTTGGTTTCTGCCAAGCGGGCCGGTGAGCTAACCGCTCTGTCTGTCAGCCCGAGTTGCTTGTTGCTAAACGAGGACAGCTCCTTCGCGTTGCTCAGACCTAATCCTGCGTTCCTCCCGAAGAACATTAATAGTTCTTTTCGGTCGAGGGATATTGTGCTTAAGGCTTTTCACCCCCCGCCTCATTCTAGTGAGGCGGAGGCGGAGTTGCATCTCCTGTGCCCGGTTCGGGCGTTGGCTATGTACGTGAATCGCTCGGCAGCGTTCCGCTCCACACAACAGTTGTTTGTGTGTTATAGCGACGCTAGCAGGGGCCGCGCTCTCTCTAAGCAGCGGTTTTCTCGCTGGGTATGTGAGGGTGTTTGCCTAGCCTACTCTCGGCAGGGCTTGGCGCCACCGTTGGGCGTTAAAGCTCACTCCACACGGAGCGTGGCCGCTTCAACGGCTCTACTCAAGGGCGTTTCGGTGGAAGACATCTGCGCGGCTGCGTCTTGGTCTTCCCCCGGCCCCTTTGTCCGTTTTTACATGTTAGACATGTCCAGGGGCTCACTCGGCAACTCTGTGCTAGAGTCCGGGACCCCTTTTACGGCTTAAGAATATAGACATGTTCTTTAAAGCGTCGTGGTTGGTTTTCCTCTCGCCGGCTGGCGAGTTGGACTTCATTACCAGTCTTACTCTCCCACCTTTTTTCAAATGAAAAACAGGCTAGGGGGTTTTTCTATTGGCTCGCCAATTGTCTGGTGGTTTTGTTTACCAGTGTGGCACTCCCGCCGTTTTCTTCAAATAAGAAACGGCCGAGAGAGTCCCATTATTGGAGAGCCGAATTCCGTAGCTCCGCCCCGGTGGTAGCGGACCTAATGGAAACCTAGTTGCTCTCGTTTTTCTTTTCCTTTCATGGGTTCCATGAAGCACGGAATAGAGCCGGAGTCTTTACAGACTCACTTTTTTCTCCCTTGATCATTGCCTTGCTTGATCTAGGAGGAATTAGTTTTTTAGAAAGCTGTTGTGTTTTACACTTCCTTGGCTTTTTGAGTCTTAATGTGTTCTGGTGACTTAGGTCTTTTTGACTGGGGTCCAGCAGGAGTACATTGATCGGGCTCCGCTCGCAGCTTCACCTTAGCCCATAAGGCGAAGCCTAGACGGCGTAGCCTACATGAAATAGAACGATAGTTATGTTATTATAACTCTAGTTCTATGATTGTAGGCGTAGCCGTCTAGTTTCCCACCTGCTGTACCCTCCAATTGCTGAAAGAAAAGCTTGGAGGATGAGCGACGGTATACACCGCGTTATATAGACACGATACCGTGGGAAATGTGGGCGGTGCCCACGCTGATAGGTGCATAGTTTGAATTTTCATCGTGATGTGCCAAGATTCCCACCCCAAAACGTCTTCTTCTCCCGTAGTAATAACACAACCCTCTTCTACTAAAACCTCCTTAGTAACTCAATAGCCTCACCAGGTGGCGGAACTTCGGAATTACAAACTTTTAACAGGCTCAAAACAGTAAGTTCGTGTATAAACAATGAAACATAAATACATTTATAGAAAATGAATTGTAAAATAAAATAAATTGGGGGGGGGGCTCTAAATTTACCATACAAATAAGTACTCTTCTTTAAACAGTACTCTTCTTTAAACATTGTACACACATATGGTAAATAACAAAATGAATAACAAAATGAACACAATTTTGACCATGTAAACAATAAATCGTAGCCAATATCAATCGACCTCTCACACAGCCTTTATGCCATCGAGAATTATTCTACGTGCTTCCAGTTTTCTTTGTTATTGCACTTACTTGGTTTGTTGAAGTGGAATGTCGTCTGTCCGGTAGGTTATGTGTGGATTGTGTGTGAGCATGTGCATGTGTTGGCTTTAGCTCTAACATGCGTCAAAATTATTTCAATAAACTGAAAGATACAAATAAACAAAACATACGCAAATATCACTCACTCAATCACTCAACGTTTGCTGCGATATCGAAAACGTTCTATACTCCAAAGTATCAAAGTTGGTCGGGAGCAGTGAAAGACTGTATGCTCTCTCAGCATTCATTCACCTTCTTGTTGAGATGCTTGTGGATTATGTAGAATATCTCTATGTAGATGAGAAGCATGAGCAGCAGGGGGGGCAGCACCCAGCCGAGGAAGTTGAAATACACCATGTAGTCCATGCTGATGACGTTCTCAAACGTACAGGTCATCTGGGCCTCGGGCCCACTGCCCACGGAGCCGTTGGCGTGCTGCAGCTTGTTCCAGCCAAGCAAGGGTGTTAGGCCCACCATAAAGGACACCAGCCAACACAGCCCCACGGCCGTGCTCGCACGCCGGGGTGTCACCACCCACCTGTAGCTATGGAAACGTGAACGACAAGACAAAGGGAAAACGGCATGAAGACGCTGAATAAACGTGTGTCCGTGTCCTGTTGGAGCAGTCTACGATCTCTTTTCTCATGATCATTTTGATAAGGCTTTTCATTCTTTCTTTCAGTCCGCCGGATCTCATCTGCACTTGAGGCATTTCTTATGAGCTGCGATGACATCTCAGAGGCATGTAGGGGTGTTCCATTGCATTGTCAGTGTACTCTTCTATCTGACTGGATGGGGGTCAGGTCTCCTTACACTGGTGCATTGTGATACCTGAAATTACACTTTTATTCAAGGACCTTACCTAGAGAATCCTTGGTAATGTACAACGGATTTCATCACACTCATCCTTGTCATAGATGTCCTCCTGCCAAATGATTACCAACAAATTATAGGAATAGGATTATCTCTGCATGACGGCCACATATTGTTCTGCTGTTTGTTCCGAGCTATGCTGTCCCCCCCCCCCTTGCAAATTATGTTTTTAATCGCAATGTTGGATAAATATAGTTTGAAGGAAACAAATTTGCTAAACTATTTCCATTCATGGTTGAACTTGTTCGGCTGATTACTCATATCTATTTGTGTGTCATGAATTCTTGAGAAACCCAACTCAGTCACGATACATTAGATGTGTAACTGCTAGATGTGGTAACCTCGAAAGTGCTTTTCTCTTCCCATATCCTCTATGGCTGGTGCTGACTGTAAAAACGTGGGGACAAAAAAAAGTGGCATAACAAGCCTTTTCTTTCTATTATCCATGGGTGAGTTCAATAAAACATTGACTGCATAATAAAAATATAAATAATACAAAATATATATCACTCCAGCTTATCAGTTGACATGTGAATGGGGGGTTAGGATATAACCTCAGACAACCAAGCGCATATTAACAAAAAGAACGTGAGCACATCCCTGATCAACCCCTACCTCATGGGTATCTTGACCCTCAGGTAGCGGTCGATGGCGATGGCCAGCAGCGCCAGGATGGAGCTCTGGGTCAGCACCAGCATGGTGCAGGTGCCCACGAGGCAGCTGTAGAAGGTGGTCTGCAACCCGATGCTGATGGTGATGGCGAGCGGGATGGCAAGAGAGCCCACTGCGATGTCGGCCAGGGCCAGCGAGACGATGAAGCAGAAGGTGGTGTCTCTGAGGGAGCGGTTGAGGATCACCGCCCAGACCACAAGGACGTTCCCGAGTACCGACAACACCGCGATAACCACCTCCATGGCGATGTAGGAGGCGAACCAAGGATCCCAATCCACAGACATGTTCAGATATGTTATTCAGCCATCATGCCCTGAAGAATATTCACGGAAATAAAGCGGGTTTAATGTTCTTCAGGCTAGTAGGTCTCCTTTAAGGTTAGAAGGAGCGTTATGTTTTGATGTTATTCAAGGACATAGGAACTAAGTCCAATCGACGCACAACTCAGTCTCACGAGTATGTCAGAGAAAGTGATTGGCATGATGGATTCCCCTGGCACTTAAAGAAAAGTTCCCCGTGGTAGAAGTTTATATAAAGTAAATAAGTCCCAACGGAGTTCAAAAGCAGATGAACGGATGATGGAAACTCCTGTGTCTGTCCTGCTTCACGTTTCCGATCTGAAAAGCATTGACTGTCCGTCATTCACTGATCCACTGATGTAGTCCATGTTTCGTCATATTCTTTGGTACTTTAATCAGTAGATGCTCTGAGATCAACGCCACCTCCTGTCCCTCGATATGATGGTCGCTGCTGTTAAGAGAAGTATCGTACTAGTCTGGAACCATCCAGGAACAGCGTTATCATTAACTTTTTCCCCCTTTTGGACGCGTGGAAGATCGATGGGAGGGAACAATTGTAAAAAATAAAATAAACATGGGTATCCTAATAGTAGAACATAATTTATAATACTTACATATGTGTATACTATGAGCGATAAGAAATATGAATTCTTATAAATGTGTAACAAAAGTTTATTATTCTTTTTCTTTATTTTTATATCAGAGGTAGGCCTACAGCTTTACGTCAATTTGATAAAGCTTATCATTATATTTTAGTTTTACTGTCTAATTTGGTTGGCCCATTTTAGGTAGGCCAGGTTAGTCCTGTCTCAAAGGTGACATATTATACCACCAGGTGTGAGTGTGATGAGCCGTGAGTGTGATTAACATAATTTATAATACTTACATATGTGTATACTATGAGCGATAAGAAATAAGAATCCTTATTAATGTGTAACAAAAGTTTATCATTCTTTATCTTTATTTTCACATCAGGGGTAGGCCTACAGCTTTACGACAATTTGATGAAGCTTAATTATATTTTAGTATACTGTCTAATTTGGTTGGCCCATTTTGGTTAGTCCTGTCTTAAAGGTGACATATTATACCACCAGGTGTGGGTGTGATTAGCGCAGTGGTTCCCAACCTTTTTTGGGCTGTGACCCCATTTTGACATCAAAAATTTCTGGCGACCCCAGAGACATTTTTCTATCTAGAATTTTTTTTTGATCGTGTTTTGTTATGGGTGTGAACAAATACAGAGTAGCAGGATAAGTGCCCAAATTGACAATTTTCCAAAGATGTCCGGTATATATGCAAGGAGGCACATTTTCTGCTGGTAACCTCTCGACAACCACCGTGCCTCTGAGTGAAATAGTAAGTTTTCATATTCAGAGCCCTTGTCGGCACACAGTGTTGCAAACAGACGTGCGCGCAGAGGATGTGGCTTGATGTAATTCACTATGGTTACGACCTGGTGCAGTATGTCTGCAATGGGCGCAATTTAGTTACTTTTTTAGCTTCTTCCTACCCGCACATCGTTTTCACCATATCGATGGCAGCTTGCAAAATTAAAGTCTCCGCAATGCTATGTGGCTTCATATTCCTAGCAATGAGATAGCTCACCTCAAGAGAAGCTTTCAGGGCCCGTTCACTAGCAGTCACAGCCTTTTTGAAATACTACACTTGCTGTTTGTTCGGTCGGCAAATTTATTTTCGAAAAAAGCTCTTGGTTTGCCGACATGCTCTTTGGGTGGTGTCTCAAAGTGTCTTTTGAGTTTGTTTGGCTTCATACTCTCGGCAGACAGGACCTTACTACATAGCAGACATTTCGGCTTCTCCTCGTAGCATTCCATCACACTTGTAAATCCATACTGAATCGTATGTTCGCTGTGTCTTTGGTGTCTGTGCCACAGTTCCTCTTGGAACTGTCTTTGGAGGGACAGAGCCAGGCAGGCGAATAAATCTTTCCATTTTGTTTTATACACTCTGATTGCAAGTTTGTTTTTACATTTTACAGGTTTGAGCTTGAACTCAAGTAATGTAACTGTTAGGGATGCACCGAAATGAAAATTCTTGGCCGAAACCGAAAAACGAAACACCGAAAGAAATTATTATGACAATTATTAGTACCATTTAGGGTTGCCGCGGTATACGGTATAAGGTTAAAAAAGTTACAAGTTCGGCAGTTGTCTTTGCACTGTTTTATTTTTGATGTGTTTTTTCATAAAAAAAAAATATATACAAACCTAATAGATAGGCGTCCTAATAAAGCGTTGGAACACGCAAGACCGGTAACCATAGCAAAGCCGGTAATAAACCCTGCAGAGCCCAATCCCTACGAGATCTCCCCGCGCTACGGCCATCCGGGGGCGCACAGAGTTTTGGGCCGTGATATTATATATACAATTATATTATACTATTATATATCGAAAGTTATAAGACGCTGCAACCGAGTGTGAGAGGAGAGTTGACGGAGAAGATGGCGGTTGACCTAGTTTCAAAGTTTATACCGTTTATACTCGGTAATACAACCCTAGTACCATTGCATTTATGACTATGACTGTGTACTAACTTCATTAAAATCAAGGCATTGAAATTTTTGCAAATCGCTATATGTGGGTCTTTCTCAGAAACATTGAAAAACTTCCACACCGCAGACATATTGGCGCTTATCCAGACAAGCGTGTGCTGGCCGCGCTTTTTGTTTGCGTCATCACAAATTTCTGTTTTGGCCGTGTTGTTTCGGTGATAAAAGTATTTCGGTGGCCGAAAATTCGGTGCATCCCTAGTAACTGTGCAGTCACGTGATCGCGGCACTCAAAGATGCACCAGCTCAGATATTTGCTGCATTTTATTTGAACTAGATTTATATTCGAGAAAATTAAAGTATAGGAGACAGTTATGTACGATTATTTGTAGTGTTTTATTTTAAAAAGAATATATATATATATTTTTTTTTTAAATCAATATATATATTTTTTTTTTAAATCAATTACTAGACATTTCAGGCGACCCTATTTAAATTCCAGGCGACCCCACATGGGGTCGGGACCCCAAGGTTGATAAACCCTGGATTAGCGCTACAAGCCGTTTGAAAATCTGGGTGGAAAAATTGGTGGACACGCCCACCTAGGATGTCAAAAGAGGCAGATTTTCAAAACGGCTTGTAACGGCTAATCACAATCATACCTGGTGGTATAATATGTCACCTAAATATTTTTATTTCCACACCACCTATGGGTGCATACCATAAGCTTGTCGTGGGAAAAAAATATTGGGTATCCTACTATTAATATCACAAATTTGAATTACGGCCAGAGCCAAGTCTGATACTGAGGCCAATCACCAAATTATTGTGTAACCACCTTATTGTGTACGTCTGAAGCTATGGCTGGCTTCAGACTGTGCTATTTCATAACTCTCCACGATGGTCACTCCGTTCACCTTTTATTTGTTCAAATCAGACTACATTCCTTTGTTGTTACAGCCCATGATTTGAAAGTTTCCCTGTAAGAATCATGTGAACCGATTGTCTCACATAAATATACATCGCATTCAATTTATTTAGCAGACTCTGCTTCTAAGTGCTACACTATAGAAAGATAAGAGATTTTGTTTTCCTCCTCATTCTTCAAGGTGCATTCTGAACTGAGAATCCTCCTGAATTCTGGTCGCTAAGTCGATATTGATGGAGAGCTTGTGGATGGGAGATGCCTACCTTGGATTGAAGAGAGGCTCAGTCTTGTCCAGTTGGAGCTCCAGGTGGTGTGTTGACATCCACTGGGAGATGGACTGCTTCCTGCCACAGTTCTCTGCTGGAGTGTGGCAGCCTGTACATTTAGAGTCTTTGGTCGTAGCAGTTCATCCAGTAAGCTACCTCATGTTATAGTAATCTTAACTATTTTAAAAAGTCAGCTGTAAGCCATGACTAACTTGCTAGCTCATTTTATTTGGTTCAAATGTTTTCGCTAATCAGCTGTAGGCCTCTGCTAACTTGCTACCTAATGTTAAAGTGTTCAAAGGTTTTTTTTTCTGATCAAACAGCGAACACATAGTTGTTACCATGATGTAGTGAAATTCTGAAGTTTTATCTGAACACAAGATGGTTGACATGTGTAAAGTGTGAGTATAATAAGATGTACTTTTACATTTAAAGCCTGTAAACCTTTTCTAGTAGTACCTCCAAATGAAATTATTCTAAAACTGCATGACAAAAGGGTTCACTCTTCCTTCAAGTGTTTTGAAAAAGAACAGCAGTCAATTAGAGGGGCGAGGACAGGAAGAAGGACAGGAACATTTACAACTCTGCTATTACAAGAGTTGCAAATGACATCCTTCTTGCTTTGGATAAAAATACAAGCTTAATGCTTGTGCTGCTGGACCTGAACGCTGCGTTCGATACGATCGACCACAGCACTCTTCTTCACCGTCTTGAGCACTATGTTGGTTTCGGGGGTACGGCTCTTGGTTGGCTTGAATCGTGCCTCATAGATAGAACCCAATTAGTGCTTCATGAGGGTTCAGAATCAAAGCACTGTAAATTACGCTTTGGCGTACCACAAGGGTCGGTCCTTGGTCCATTACTTTTTGCAATCTATATGCTTCCCCTGGGCGACGTTATCCGCAGCTTCGGAATTAGTTTCCATTGCTATGCGGATGACACCCAGCTCTACATTCCTGTAGGTTCCGGGGACTCGGCCCAGATTCAAAGGGTTGAGTCCTGTCTGGCTGCTGTGAAGGGCTGGATGTCACAAAATTTCCTACAGCTTAACACTGGGAAGACAGAGCTGATAATTATCGGCATGAAGCGGGACCGGGAAGAGTTTGAGGATGTCTCTCTGTGGTTGGATGGCTTTGCCATCCCACAGAGTGCGTCCGTCAAAAATCTTGGTGTCCTGTTTGACCCTCAACTATGCTTTGACCAACATATAAGAAGTATAACTAGAATTGCCTTTTCCCATCTGAGAAACATTGCAAGAATCAGACCAATGTTATCTGCAGTGGATGCAGAGACACTGATTCATGCTTTTGTTTCGTCAAGACTGGACTATTGCAATGCACTGTTCTCGGGATTACCGAACTGTACCAAGAAAAAGTCTACAGCTGGTACACAATGCGGCAGCTAGACTGCTGACCAGAACGAGAAAGTTTGATCATATCACACCTATTCTCGCCTCTGCACTGGCTACCAATAACTTTCAGATCAGACTTTAAAGTGCTATTGCTAACCTATAAAGCCTTGCATGGATTATCTCCATCCTACCTGAAGGACCTGATCATTCCTTATAGTCCTTCTCGGTCCCTCCGGTCTTCGGGAGCCGGCCTTCTTTCATTGCCGAAGGTTAAAAAGAAATCGGCTGGACAGAGAGCGTTTGCCTATCTAGCCCCCTTCCTATGGAATAGGCTGCCATCAGCGATCAGGGACGCTGACTCTGTGGAGCTATTCAAAGGAAAGCTCAAAACGCACCTCTACAATCTTGCATTTGGAGTGTAAAAACGACAGATGAAGACCACTCTGTTTGCTTGTGCTTTTCTTATTACATTATACATTTCCACTATGTGCTTTTCCGATCTAATTCACTGTTCTAGCGTGTTGCGGGTACTGGACTGGATGCCTTGACTCTCCACATGGATAACCGGCCAGATCCCATTCACCATTTTAATATGATGTGCATGTATTTACCTGTATGTCAATTGTGGCACCCATTGCACTCCTGACCATCCCTGGAAGAAGGGATCCCCTACAACGCGTTTCTTCTCAAGATTTCTTCCTTGCTGATTTCAAGGGAGTTTTTTCTTGCCCGTGTGGGGGCATGGGTAAAGGGGGGTGTCGCAAATATTTGGCCTGTTAAGCCCTTTGAGACTGTAATGGTGATTAAGGGCTATACAAATAAAATTGAATTGAATTGAATTGAATTGAATTGAATTGAATTGAATTGAATTGAATTGAATTGAATTGAATTGAATTGAATTGAGCAATGGACTAATGAGAGGGGAAAGGGTCGATAGGGAAGGGGGTGGGAAGTGACCAGGGATATAGGGAGAAAGTTGTGAAAAGAAAGTTAGAGTAGGAGATAAGTAACAGGACAGGTGGGGCAGCAGATTGGAGGGGAATGAGGAGCATCGGTCATCCATCTTTTTTACACAGTAGTGAACAAAATCTCTTGGTAGGAGGAGTAGGGGGATGAGGATTATGGAGACTTTTGGGGATTTGAGAAGAAAGATTTAAAGAAGGAACGTTTAGCTGCAGATAGGGAGGCAGAAAAAAAGGAGAGAAGAGATTGGTAGGAAAGAAGGTCTTCAGGGCGCTTGGATTGGCATCAGGCTCCCACACCCATCAGCAGGGTCGCCTTAATGCACGGGCTTACCAGGGCTGAAGCCCCAGGGCCTACGACGATCAGGGGGCCTATCATGAGCTGCAGTAAATGTACTGGCTCATGATAGGCCCCCCGATCGGCGTAGGCCCAAGACAATGTGATTGTTTGTTTGGGGCTTACATAGATCAAAGCCCTATCATGAGCCAAGAAAAAAGGGGGCCACTGGTGGTAGCTGGGCCCAGTGGCCACTTGACACCACAGCCACAGTCGTCTAACCAGAAAAAGAAATGTCTAGATATTCAAATTTTAGATTTTCCAATAAACGCTCACCCTTCACCCTTCACCTGTGTAAACAACAGACTGAACAAGTTGAGGATGGAAATTAACTGTGGAACCATAGAACTGGTTCATACATACTATACAAAGACATGTACTACATACACGTACATACCTACACATACAAAAATACGCATACAAAACACACACACAAATAAATACTCTATCTATACATGAAAATGTACTCATACATGTACATACGTAGACATATATAGGTACACAAACAAAGTATACAAACATACACAAACTGATAGATACTTATACATAAGTACACATACTTACATATACATACGTACACATAGCTAAACATACATATTACATACTCATGCATGCGTACACATACGTACACATACAAAGTATATGTATATGTACACATACAACATACGTATACATACTCAGACATACGTACACATAAGTACACATACATAGTATACATATGTTTAAATACTAATACATAATTAGATAAATAAACACAAGTACGCATTCAAAGTATGCATACATACACATACATGGTACACATCTGTTTAAATACTAATACATGGATAGATAAGCAACCATTAAGTACACATACATATACATGAGTACAGACATACATAAACAAACATACATATACATAAGTACGCATACATACGTATTCATAGTAAACATATGTAAAGATACTCATAAAAACATACATATGCACTACATACGTACACATAGCTAAACATACGTTTAAATACTCTTACATACGTATACATAATCATACAATCATGCATATATATATACATATATATTAGAGCTGTCAAGCGATTAAAATATTTAATCGTGATTAATCGCATTAATGTCATAGTTAACTCACGATTAATCGCGATTAATCGCAAATTCTTTTTCTATGCTAAATATCCCTTGATTTTTTTGTCCCATAATTCTTCTCATTTTAATTCTCTTATCAACATGGTGAAGTGCATCGGCTTGCCTTGTGCAAATTATTTTTTATTGATAACAACATTGGCATATACTGATCAAAACAGGATGATACAAAAAAAGAGCCTATAGTGCAATTAAACGACTGCATTGAACAAATGTCATTTGAACATAGCAGTCAGGCTACTGCTTCTTTGTTTTGAGCCAAAGAATTTTATTTTTTTTTTTTTCATTTTTTTATAAAATAATTGCGTTAATCGCGCGTTAAATTTTTTGACGCCGTTAAATTTGGTTTGCGTTAACGCCGTTAATAACGCGTTTAACTGACAGCTCTAATATATATATCTATATATATATATATAGATATATATATCCATCTATACATAAATGTAAAAATACATTTTTTTGTCCCCTGTGCCCAAGGGGCACGGGAAATGTGTGTTTATCCCACTTCCTCTGCAATTATTCTATCTTTGATCTGTTGATACATACAAGTTACATTACAGTTGTAACAATAAGCACTGGTAACCTTTTTGTGTTTTTGCATTTCCTCCTGTGAGAAAGGAGTTGATCTAGTTATAGTTTGAGCTGAAGTCTTGCTCTGCTTCAAATAAATCGTTGTCACTTTATTCTGCTTTTGGGTTCGGATTTCACACACACCTGACATTACCGACCATCAAAGGTATACTCCCTGACGTATCAAAAGCCAATGTCTTTACGGTGTGTGATGGAAATCCTGCAACCTGGCAACGCTATTCACTCCATTTGGACGGTACCTTTGGCTGAGTATGCAAATAGGGATACGCCCTGTTCCTGAGACTTTCCAAGGAAAGCAAACAAAAAAAAAGTTTGGGTTGTTTGATCTTCTTTAAGAGAAAATATCCCATCCAGCTTGTTTAATTCTGTCGCAAAGATGGTATTCTCTGCACTGGCTGGCAAAGAGGAACTATTTCTGCCGAAGTTAATAAACATATAGCCAGTTGACTTGACATGATAAATTCTGTGGTCTTGGTCTAAGTAACTATTCCTGCCATATTCAAACAATCAATGGTTGACTACAATTGCCTATACTGTACCACTGCCAATGCACTGTCTAGCAATCATTGCCATTGGTTTCCTAACTTATGAGCTATTTCAACTCAATCTTCCAACCATGAAATATGAAATATCCCGAAAAACGATGACTGAAAAAGTAATCCACATGCTGTCCCCCCCCTCCCCCACGTCTGCTGGCCAATCCTTTGGGCTCCATTGTATTGTGATCTGTGTTGTATCATCCAAGCGTGATAATTTAGGGGGTGAATGTGCTCTCCCTTCTAGCCTCTCCTGCTTTGGATAAATGGAGGGGATTGTTGAGACACTTTAGTGCTGCAACGGTGCTCCCAGCGCAGGAGCTAACCTATTAGCCGCCTGCGCTACAGTATGGAATACGTGCCGCCCTGCGCCTTGCTACCCGTCTGCTGGCAGGGGAGTCCAGCTCTTTGCTTGTTGTGCACAACCTGACAAACTAACTGGCAATGTACCTACTTAGTGTAGTTCAGTCCAGTCCAGTCCAGTTTTTAGACTAGTTTACTCAAGTTCAGTCAACTCCAGCTGAATCCAGTTGAGTCCAATCCAGTCTAATCCAGTACGATGTTGAGGATACTTTGGTCAACTTCAGTACAGTCAACTTTTGTCTAGTTCAGTCCAATCCAATCTAGTCCAGTATGATAACGGTATGAAGATTTAAAAAACAATAGGGTTACAATGGTAAGTCTTGTCTCTTTATTGCACACAAGGCTTGTTGAAGTAGGCCTACAACATAGTCCTACATACATGTGGCCCTGTTTCCGGACAAACCTTTGATTGGACTATGTGGTACTTCAACAAGCCTCGTGTGCAATAAAGAGACAAGATAAAGTGCCCTCTGTTCCACAGAGGGCACGTTTTCACCACAACCAAAAGATCAAATACTAAATACTGTACATTGCAGTACTGTACATTACAGTGCAGTAAATAGTTTGAGCAAAAATAAAACAAAAATAAACCCGACTGTAAACACAGAAAAACATGGCAATTGTGCGTGGGTGGGCTTATGGATCCTGCCGTCTGTTGGGGTCTGGCCATAGGATCTCATCAACAACTCAAGCAATGTTTTCTCCCGCTAAGCATCTGGGAAAATATTGCCTTGTGTGTCGAATCCATCCATGGATTGAACCTAAGTCGATGTCTCCGCAGGCCTGTTCCATTGTCTGCAGAAGAGGCATGCGAGCATGTGGTTGGCGGTCATATACGCGCCATCTCCAAGCCGAAAAAAGAAATAAATAAGTTTAGAAATGGTGTGTAAGGGGGCAAGTATAGGACTTCAAATTGATGATGGTTGGTGAACCAGTTGCGGACCAGAGCAGCCCGATGGAAACTAACATTATCCCAGACAACAACAAACCTGGGCTGCTTTGGTCTGTCCTGTACAGCTGCATTGTGAAGTGCATCCAGAAATGTTATTATATGTTCGGTATTGAAGGGACCTAGTTTTGTTTGATGGTGCAGTAGCCCTTGAAGGCTTATGGCAGCACACAATGAGATATTTCCCCCGCGCTGCCCCGGGACTTGCACAATTGCCCTTTGGCCTAATGTTACGACCCCGTCGTCTTGTTTTGCTGAGGTTGAATCCAGCCTCATCAATGTAAATAAATTCATGAGGCTGTGCAGCTCCATCCATCTCCAAGATGCTCTGTAACAAAACAATGTACATGTCATACATATTTTGGATGGCATTACTCAAAACACTCTGCAGTACTACACAACTGCAGTACTACACATACAATACCCCCACCCCATCAAACAGGTATCTGGTACCTCTCTGAATGTATCTATCTGGTACTGATACAATGGCACATATTCAGCTGTAACTGGATGACACCAATACTGTATTGTAAATGTTAAGGACTGTAACACTTACCTGTACATATTTACTTCTAAGTCTTTTGACCCTGACACTGTTCCTCTCAAATGGGACCCTGCACAATTGCTTAATGGTAATTTGGTGCTTTACCTGATAGTGGAACTGCTTACTTGCTCTATGTTATTGAATACTCCTCTATCTGCAAGTATTTGTTGCTGTAGCTGGTTGAGACTGATTGCATTGTTTGCTCTGACCAGGTCCACAATGGCAAGTTCCTGCTGTACCCAGAAGGTCTTCTAGTCATTCTATAGAAAAAAGCAACCACAAAATGTTACTGTATTGGTTTGCTTATTTTTTACAGTACTGTATATACTGTACTTTACTGTGTATACCATAAAAAGTACTGAAACATTTCAATGTAGGTAATCACAGTATGTCACAAAACGACCACTTTCGTTCAAAAAGGAGCATTAGCCACCCTGCAATACAGTACATGTGATATGGTACAGTACTACAAATACTCTAGATACAGTCTGAGTAGAGTAGAAAGTAGAGAGTTGAAGACATACCTGTTTTCCAGTCGGAATGTCCTTATTATGGATGAAACTGCGAAACGGTTTAGATTAGGGTGGACTCTCTGCCCAGCTCCCCTCATAGTCAGACCATGGCAGGGCCGGCGATCGGCATAGGCGAGCTAGGCGACCGCCTAGGGCGGTCGCCCCCCGCTCGCAAAACCTGTCCAGGGCGCAAGTTGATTTCGAGTCGCCTAGGGCTCCGAAATGGCCAGCGCCGGCCCTGGACCATGGTTTATGACATGGTCCACCAAAGTTGCTCTTATGTCATCGGAAATAATGTTCCGTGCACGGCCTCTTCCACCACGTCCTCCTCTATGTCTCAGTCCTCCTGTTCCTCCTCTACCTCTGCCTCTTGCTGCATCCATGCTTGCAAAGTTCTCAAAATGGCTCAACTAAGGCCTTTTTGTAGCTGGCTGATTGATGTTCAGTTTTGGAAGAAAGTTTTTTCAGGTGTGTATTTAAGTATTTTCAATCAACCAATGTGTTTAGGATTTTGAATAGATGTGTTTTCCCAATGGTACAATGAGACGTTATTTTTTAATGAAGTGTCTTATGTATGAAATAGTGTGTAGTGTGCAGGAGCAAGGGTGTTGCAGAGAGGAGCAAGTGTGTTGCACAATTGCAACTAAAGTGCCAATCAGCACTTTTGTTCAAGGAATGGTTACATGTATTTAAGGCATAGAAACAAAACTTCAAGTTGTGTTACTTTGGTCTAAGCATGTGTCTATAGTGTTCATGCAATTGAAAAAACTGTAACAAGGGTTTTGTAGACATGTAGATTTGGGAAGTGGAGATGCAGCGACCACAGGAGTTCTGTTAATTTCCTGTTCGGGTTTCACACCTGTCTTGTCAGCAGCACAAGAGACACAAACTTGGAAAAAAAAAGCAACAACTGCTGTTCAGAATGACCTTCTGAACAGGGGTGGACTGGGACAAAAATTCAGCCCCGGCATTTTCTGTCCAGACCAGCCCACGACATTATCAGCACTAGGGGTGGGACGAGACGAATGGGAAGAACCCTGTATGTACTTGATTAAAACAATTTAATCAAGTACATACATCCGAATAATAGTACAGCACTGTAAATATCAGTTGTTGCTTTTCTTTTTTTTTAAGTTTGTGTCTCTTGTGCTGCTGAGGAAATTAACAGAACTCCTGTGGTCGCTGCATCTCCACCCCCCATATCAACATATCTACAAAACCCTTGTTTTTTCAATTGCTTGAACACTATAGACACATGCTTAGACCAAAGTAACACAACTTGAAGTACATGGCTGTCTGAAAACAAGCTGTCCCTCCATTTAGGTCAAACTGAATCAATACTCTTTGGATCAAATCCAAAATTGAGGAAGTCGCCTGGATTGAAGCTGGTAGTGGGTGATTCAGGGGCTGTTTCCCAATGTCAAGGAAGCATGCTCAACGGCCGCCCTTTTAAGGACGCTACGTCATAGAACGCCGACAAGCACTGTTCCAATGTTGAGGACACTCGAAAGCCGCGCCATTTTTGCGTCCTTTGTTTTTGAGAATTCCGAGATTTTTCAAGGATGCATCGCTGCATCCTAGACGAGCCAAAACTACCCACAATCCTCTGCGTTCACTGGGCGGGTTCTTGAAAATGGCAGAGCAGTTCACGTTCAAACGAAGTGAAGTTATATTAGTTTTCAGAAATATTTTGTGCCGTATTGCTTTTTATAGATTCATCATGTTAATGCAAATAATCAAGCCTAAAGACCTGTGCCACTTTTCAAACGTTTTTGCAACTTAAAGGCACCCAGTGCAACTTTATGTAAACATTCAATGAAAAATAAACATTCAATTTCTAGTCTTTTTTACACGTAGTAAGTTTCAATAACTCCATACCATTACATATCGACATTCAAGGAGCAAAGATGAGACGTCGTTGTGTGGTGAGAACTGATAGAAAATCGTAAACAACAACAATCGCCGGTGGGGAGAAGCCATTTTTCCATTGACTGGAAGCCTGCTTTATTTATTGTAGGTTACAAAAAATAAAGAAAATGGCGGCATTGTTGTTGTTATCGATTTTGTATCAGTTCTCACCACACAACGACGTCTCATCTTTGCTGCTTAAATGTCGGTGTGTAATGGTATGGAGTTATTGAAACTTACTACGTGTAAAAAAGACTAGAAATTGAATGTTTATTTTTAAGCCTCGAAAGTTGCACTGGGTGCCTTTAATGATACGTTGCTATATTTTGCATGGACGTAGCTGGTGTTAAACACCACTGTCACCAACGTCAATTTACTCGCTCACAAGATTACATTATTTATGTATACCTATTTATTTTTGTGTTGAATCGTTTTTTTTAGGGTCAGCCCAAGGCGCACAAACATTTGTTTACTGGTGGAAGGGATAGTGCCACTATCCAATATTGTAAAATGAATGCACAACCGATCATTTGCAATGTTTGTAATTTTTAATGAACGTATATGATTGTATTTTATATGATATACGTATGTGTTCAAAGCACTGGTAGATTGTAGGCATATATGAATGAATGAATCAGATCAGTTAAATAATATATCCAAATAAATACACGTTTATCATCTCTTTCTTTGTCTTTTTCCCCCTGCATAATTGTAATCAACCGTACTGTAAATGTGATGCATGAATTAAGTTCTCAGACAATTTCACTTAGTTTTATAAAAATTGAATGGATTTTCCTTTTAATAAAGACAATTCGATCAACCACAACAAAGCTTTTGTGACTTCCCCAAAGAGGCTCCATGCGAAGGAGACATGACCGCATTCAAAACAGACAAAAGTCCAATAAATATCGATCAGCTTGATTGCTGCCATGTTTTATTCTTAAGCGCACATGTGTTTACAAGCGGACACGCAGTATTAAAAAGCGGAAACGGAAGCGCTTCCACACTACCAAGTCGTTCCCAAAGTCCGACGTTACAAACGCTAGGAAGCACTCGAGCTAGCACTCTAGTCTCATCTCCATAGGACGCGACTAGCAAGGACGCGTCCTAGCAAGGCTGCAGCCTTCACTTTGGGAAACAGCCTGAGATCACAGCCAAACAAACTGTGACATACTTAGGTTGCATTCTGGGCAATAAATTAACTGGGGAGGGTATGGCTGTGAAGGTTATTTCCAAAATCAGAATAAAATTTCTGGCTAGAATATCCCACCTAATTGATAGGAAAGCACTGGAGATACTGGCTGGTGTCATGATCCGCCTCTGGTTTTCTTATTCACCTGCCTGCCTTCCTGATCACTCCCAATTAACCCAACCACCTTCACCTGTGTTTCCCCGATATCAGTCCTTTCCTCCCAAACATTCCCTGCCAGATTGTCTCTTGTGTTTCACAGTGCTTTCCCGCGATTCAGATCCTGACCTACCACCGTTCCTGCCTGTTCTCTGATCCCTGCCCGTCTGACTCTTCTGCCGGTTCCTGATCCCTGTCTGTCTGACTCTTCTGCCGGTTCCTGATCCCCGCCTGTCTGACTATTCTCCCGGTTCCTGATCCCCGCCTGTCTGACTCTTCTGCCGGTTCCTGATCCCCGCCTGTCTGACTCTTCTGCCGGTTCCTGATCCCCGCCTGTCTGACTATTCTGCCGGTTCCTGATCCCTGCCCGTCTGACTATCCTGCCTGCCGATCCTGTATCCGAATGAACTATTGACACTGTTCCACGCTCGTCGTCAGTCTGTGCACCTGGGTCCTGCTAAACGCCCCTGTTACAGCTGGGGCCCTAGTACAAGGCCACTTTGATTATGCATGCACTTCATGGTTTACAAATCTACCAAAAATCCTCAAAAAGAAGTTACAAACATCTCAAAATAAACTAGCAAGGCTGATCCTTAAGCTACAACCTCTCACTCCTGCTCATTTTAGTAGCCTGAAGTGGTTGAAATTAGAGGATAGAGTAAACTAGTAAACTGTGTATGGTGCATAGAATTATTAAAAACGAGGTACCTAAATATTTATGCAATTATTTCTCTAGGATACTAAACACACATAGCTACTCCACAAGGAGAAGTGCAACTGATCTGGTGTTGTTCAGATTTAGAAGTTGTATGGGAAAGGGCCCTTTCTTATATTCAGCTGCAGTTTTATGGAATGTGTTACCTGCTAGTATGAAGACAATTTTTTCTCTTGTCAGTTTTAAAACAGCCTTAAAGAAATGGTTGCGCAACAGACAGTCACAGGGATATTTATTATGGTGTCTCTTTTACAGATTGTTATGAAATGTATATTGATATGAATTTTGAATGTGTGATTGGAATGTCATGTTTTATGAATTGTGGATGTGCGATTGGAATGTCATTTTTTGCTTTGTTCCCACACTTTCATGTACATTACATTCAACACACACATTACACCTATCCGCATGCTGACGCTACAAAGGGACCATAATGGAAATATGCCCATGGGCTTTTTTGTGTCATCCTTTTGACCTGATGTACATTTGTGCACCTTTGTACATGTGTGTCAATAAAGAATTTCTGATCAATCAATCAATCAAGGAGATGTTGTCAAAGAGGGGGATTGATCTAAAAAAGGTTGTTTCAGTCACTGCAGATGGGGTACCTGTTTTGCTTACTTGAAATGTAGGCCTAGTGTACCTGTTTAGCTTACTTGAAATGAAGGCCTAATGCTCTTTTTGTGTTTATTTGAAATGTTGGCCTGGTGTACCTGTTTTGCTAACTTGAAACGAAGGCCTAATGCACTGTGTTTATTTGAAGTGTAGGCCTAGTGTACCTGTTCTGCTTACTTGACATGTAGGCCTTATGCACTTTTTATGTTTACTTGAAATGCAGGCCTAATGTACCTGTTTTGTTTACTTGAAATGTTAATATGCGTTACTTTGTCGTAATTGTTTTTCATTGTTAAAAGTAAGCTATTCGGAAATTGAAAATAAATACATCTGAAATGATAAGGAAGTATGCCGTGTTGATTGTATTTGACAAAAGTAGGTTAGTAGGAGGTGGTAGGTTAGAGGTTCTGACCTTTCTTGGAAGGAATTTTTAGCAACTGGACCTTGTTAAATTTTAGTTGAGGACCCCTGATCTAGAGCTACATACAGTTATGGTTGTCATGTGGTTGTGCTTGACAGTCGCAAAATAGCACGACCTACCGCTGCCTTGGGACCACTATGATCTGTCCTTCTGGAATGTATGAAATACCCTGCTTTAGATCGTCACCAGAATGATTATCAACAATTGTTGACTTTAATGGACTGTTTTTAGCAAATGCAAACCAAATTAACTTGGTTAACTTTGTCTAGCAATGTAGAATTAATGTCAGAAATCTTGTGATAAGACTTCCCAGATCCCTTTTTTATAGTGTTGACCTTCTGAGCAGATGTAAATAGCAGAAGTAGAGGAGGGAACCGAAGTCTGAAAGTAGGGTAACATCAGAGATAAGATGTCCATGGACACAGTAAACTACTGCTAAGCCCTTTACTTCTCTTGGGTGCATAGGCCGCTCTAGAATATCCTCCATTTCACTCTGTTTATGGCTTTTCGCTCAAGTTCTCCCCAGTTGAGCCTACTCAGTTGACCTATTTTCCTTTCCCCGAGAGGGTATAACCCCCTACCGATATAGCCTTCAGAGTCACAGAGGCACGCAAGCAACCCCATCAGGACAAGGTAGCAGCACAGGGGTTGACATTAAAGACACTATTTCTGTTTGTGTTTTAAACATCTGCACTGTAAATAATTTAAGTAGGACAGAAGCTAAACAGTTCTAAGGTCACTTGACTCGATGTTGGTATGAAGCTTGTTTGGCAGACTCACTTGGTAAACTAAGCAAAACTGATAATCTTTGTTTCATGGGAAAAACACTGTGAAAAATAAGTGATAAGAGGGGGAAATAGTCTTCATTCAGACGGGGGGGACCTGCGACTACCAACAGTTCCACCAAACAGGTCAAACATGCTTTGAAACAGAGTAATGAATATTGATTTTGCATATTGACAACGTGCACTAACTTGACAACCTGTTACTCATGCAGTTATAGAAAAATTTGGCCTGCCTCCTGACATTGAAATAATTTACAAAGATACCTCTGGAACAGAAGTGGAACCAGACATTTTTTCTGAACTGTTGAAAAGGGGGGAAGATTTGTTGAAGGCATATGTGAATGATGGTAAATTATTGTCATGATATTATTATTAATTCATATGTGGTTGATTACGGAGCTCCAATAGTCATTTTAACATTGTTCTGCATATAGGTGATTCTCTTTTTTCTTGTTTTGTTTTAAAAGGGAGGATTGAGGATCTTGATGCGTCGGTGTCCTCTGAAGCATCACACCCCTCAGATGCCTCCACACTGGAGGACACTCCATGTCCAAGCAAGAAAATCAGAATGGACCAAAGTCACAGAGAAGCCGCCAAAAAGGTAATTTGTTTTAGTAAATGTTAAATTACCAAAATCATATTGAGTGTTCATTGTTGAAGTTAGATTGAAACTGGTAATAAATTACTTAATGTGGTAATGTGTTTCGCAAAGATGGTCAATGAAGTTCTTCAAAGAAAGCCAGGGGGAGAGAAGATTATTTAGTATCATAAAACACAGACACTGTGCCGCTGTAACCAGAAGACAGCTTGTGAATTTCTTGGGCACCGACATGAGGTGCATGGGTATGTTTCAGGAGCTTTGGACGGTTCAAATGCCTGTATGATGTCCCAGTACCTAATTTCAACGTCTTATACTTGTTTCAAGCAGATCCCTTGCAAGGCTGTACGAGTGAGGTACGCCCAAGGCATTGTGGCCTTATTCCCATATCTCGAGGACCCCATGTCAAAGCATGGATATGTAAATTTGGTATTTTAATCTGAATTGCTGTTGTTTGCCTGATTATGAATGCAACTGTAATCTGAAAGTGGAGTATACTCCTTTCCCCTGTAGGAACACTTGTATGATCCTGCATCAGGCTCTGGGTACATTGCATGGCGTCTAAAAAATGTGCTGGGAAGGCAATGTGGCAGTGGGGGATTCAGTGGTGGTCCAAAGGCTGCAAGAGACTCACTTCTACCATAGATCAATTGACCGCTGAAGAGTGTGAAGAGGCTATGTCTATGATGAATCATTCAAGCCTTAGTCATGGACAAAAGGAAGGCCACATTTGAACACAGACAGATACTTGTTCCTGATCAGGAGAAGTCAGTAGATGTTCCGGACACCTTCCCAAGATTTCTCCACATACCTGGCCTTGTGAGTTTACATTCTTTGTGAAATATAATTGTGTCAATTGTAAATATATGCCCAGACATTACAAATTGGCACTGTCATGCAAATGTTTCTGTTTGGTAATGCTGTACACTAAGTATCTATCTATCTATCTATCTATCTATCTATCTATCTATCTATCTATCTATCTATCTATCTATCTATCTATCTATCTATCTATCTATCTATCTATCTATCTATCTATCTATCTATCTATCTATCTATCTATCTATCTATCTATTACATTAATGGTTGGTTTCTGTGTGAAGTATGGGTGTGTAACGTCATGATTGTATTCATTTACCGCTATATTAATGTTATACTGTTTTGATGTTAGATTGAGCAGGACTTTCGGAGAAGAGACTTCTGGGAAGTTCCTATCGAAATGGCCAACCTTTTTCAGACCACACATGACATCACTGGGGATGCCAAAGGGCTAGTATCAACTCATCATGTTGAAGAGCTTCTGAGTTCTGCAGAAGGCAATGATGGTGGTAAGTTGAATTCATTTCAGTTTTCTGTCAGTCTTTATATTTGGCTCTACACTTGTCGCACTACTTATATTTGCAATGTATCTGTTTAGGGTGGGACCGTGACATTGCTTCACTGTGCTTGCTGCTGCATCTAATTCCGCCAACATCAAAGGGACACAAAAGGTCTGCCAAAACCAGTGGCCTCCCATCAGAGGATTACCTGGTGAGGTATCTGCAGGTATGTTCTGGATGTTAACAGTTCTTATGAGGAGATATGATATCAGAGATGCTGCCCTCTCAACACCTCTCTGCACTCAAGAGATGCAGAACTTACAAAATAGTAATTAGTTATTTACAAGTAATATTCTGTCTGAAACTAAACCTTCTCCTGGTGCGTGGTATTTCAGTGGACTGTATTTGCCACATGTCTGCTTCCTCTTGAACTCAATAAGTCTTCATAAAAGGAAACATAAGGGATTTTCCATTAATCTACATGGGCCTTACAGAATTTATTGATTTGAAGGGAGAGAAGTGTGTGTCATAAAAGTAATATAAGTTAAATATTAAGCAATGAAGTTAACATTTTGGGGTAAACATATCTAAATGCATAGGGTGTATTGTATTCATAGATTCCTTCTAAAGCAGCTAACATTTTTTATTCTTTTGCTTTATTTGTGTTTAACAGGTTGGTGCAAGTATTCCTATCTTCTTGTCCAGTCTCGAACCTACTCAGCCCTTCCTGCTCTGCGTAGGCCAACAGAAAAACAAGATCCAGAAGTTCTACGTCATTGTGGATGGCAAGGCAATACCATGCAGAGCACAAACATCAGTCGCTGCATTTGACGAGCTGTTTAAGACACACTTTGTTTTTGGAACGTCATATAGTGAGGCACTTGATGGTTTCTACACATTTGTACAAACAGCTGTCTACAACATAGCTGTTGGTATGATCAGACAAAAGCCAAGAGATAGGGAGCTTATGGCTAGGTTTCATAATTTGAAGAAGTAACCTGCCGTACAATTATGTTTACTTGTTATGTTTGTAAAACATCACATCCAAATTCATATTCCATTTGTCGGCATTTGAAATGTCATCAAAGCCTTTATCCTGGAAGATACTTGCGCTTGAATTGTGCAGAGAGTGGATCAGTTCATCAGTGTTTGGAACTTACTCTGGCCTTAAAAAACGTTTAGTTCCGGTTCATGTAAATAAGGTTCCGTCCGGTTCTAGTGACCTAAATGAGGGGAGAAGAGGGAAAGGGGGTCCCTCAGAGTGGCACAGTGGATGTGATGCTGAGGTTCCACACACATATGAAAATGGGTTAGAAAATCAGTGCTCGTCTGAGTCTGCGATTCATTTGAATGACATGTGCGGGTCTTTAGTTGCACAGTTACAAGACAAAATGGTGTCTCATAGTACAGTTCAAGCGGTAGTCGAGGCAATTGAGGAATTGGTTGACGACATACAAATCAAAACGAAGGAGACCCTTCTTAGTAATGTTCCATCAGAGCTTTCTGAGACAGTCGAGAGATGTTATCCATCAGTTGAAAATCCACTAACAAAATGTAATACAGGAGCTGCATTGACAAGTGGAGAATTGTGCAACCAGTAGTAACATGTGAGAATTTATGTCAGACATGACAAAAAAACTGGGATGTACAGCCTTACAGATAAGTTCATCTCCTTTTTCCATCAGATTTTCAAGCGAATTAACTCTTAAAGCGAATTAATTTGTAGCGACATAAGAAGCGCCTAAACGGTTTTCCATCGACAGAATGATTATAGCGAATTAAAATTGTGCCACAATGCCCCGTGTTGAAGCGCATTTTTCTGACCCGCTAGATGATTTTCCATCAACAATGCGCATGCGCGACATTCTATATCGCTTCAGCCGTTTTCCATTACTTTTATGTCGCTAGAACTTTCCCAAAACCACCTCTGCAGAGCGAATTAACTTAGTGCGACAAAATCGGCGTTAGAGCGATATAACCCTTTTTCCATCACATATGTCGCACTAACTTTTGATGCGCATCATTTTAAAGCGCATTATCTTTTTGATGGAAAAAGGACGTCCCAGTCCTAAAAACTACTATATCAGTGAATGTTCAGTAACAAAGAAATACTAGAGAACTTTCAGCACACAAAAGGATAAATAGATGGGTTTTATGAGGACTATTGGTGATGGGGAATATGTGAAAAGCAACAGATTATTTGGTTTTGAGGAGAATGCATTACAGCTTCAGTTATACTATGACGATTTTGAGACAGTTAATCCCTTGGGGTCCAAAAAAGGGTTCCACAAACTTGGTTGCATGTATTTTATTTTGAGGAACCTCCCTCCAAAATTTAACTCTGTACTGATGAACATTCAACTACTTTTTCTTTTTCACACGGATGACATCGAAAGTACAGTTTTGATGCCATTCTCAAGCCTCTATTGGTTGATTTGAAATGTTTGGAGACAGATGGTGTACATATCCCAGTATCTGATAACCCAATAAAGGAGAGTGTTTTGCAGGTAACTGGAGACAACCTTGCACTTCATAGTCTATTAGGATTCGTTGAATCATTCAGTGCCACATACTGTCGTCGTTTTTGTTTAGCAGACAGGATGCTTTTCAGAGGATCTTTTCTGAAGATCAACCTGGCATTGTATTACGTTCTAAAGAACTTCATTCTCAACACATCAGCAGTTTGAGAGAAAATCCACAGTTATCGTCAAGCATTGGTCTGAAAAGAGAATGTTTGTTTAATAGACTTAGCTATTACCATACCTAACTTTGCTGTGGACATTATGCATGACCTACTGGAAGGTGTTGCCCAATACGAACTGAAACTTGTTTATCAGCACTTGATTGATACAAAGAAAATTAGGGATTGATCTTGCGCCCCAAGAGGTGGTTTGGCGAAAGGAGGAGGCGTGTTCTGGCGCAAACGTTCCCTGGTGCTATTTGGCAGTTTCAGAAACCAAAAACCAGGAAATACCTGGTTTAAAGTCAGTGGTGCGTTGTTCAGATGCTATTTTAAGGCTGCATGCATAATGTTGCTTGTGCACCTCGCGCATACACTTTGCTTCTCTCACATAATACAGTCCATGGCAATGTATATTAACGGGGGGACACATACATATTAGGAACACAAGTCGAAAACGATAATGCATACAATACTGATAAGAAACTATGTTTATAATGTATTGGGTATATCACTAAGTAGAACCACAGTTACCGCATATCATGTTATATTATATACGTTTTCTTTGCCAAAATTTATTTGAGGACTCAGTGTTTCTGAAGTTGTGAAAGAAAACCTTATTCCATGTGTGAATTAGGCCATATTATTTGGCCATAAACTGAGCCATTTAAAGTTTGAAATTCATGTGCATTTGTCTCAACGGAGACTGCAGACGCGCTGTCAAAATATAAACTCTTCAGATTCAAATGCACTCATGGCTCTTAAAGGGGATGGGAGCTGGCACTCTCATTGGTTTATTGCACATTACGCCCAAACCACACCTATGGGTAATTAGGCTACTTCAGACCAACCCTTTTTAGATTTGCGCCGGGCGCAAGAGACATTTTTTGCGCCGGTAAACTAGCGACATCGCCACACAAAGCTACTTGCGCTTGGCGCTTCTCACTTGCGTTTCAGACCGTTAAAATAGGGGCCCTTGGTGTTTATTGCGCAATACACCTCTCATTTTTGGAGATCTCTTTCAAAACACCTGTATGGCATGTACTTCTACTGTTGTTACAGATTGTATATATAGTTTTCTCACCACGTTTAACCTTCCTGTCGTGTTTGGACCAAATCCGACCGATTTCCATTTCAATCAATCATAAATATTGTGTTTTACATTTATTTGTCTCGAGGGCTTATGATATCCTCCACACTAGGCATTTGAACATATACAATTGCTGATCACTACTTTCATTGAATTTTAAGTTGTTCAGTCAACTTTGTAGCACCTGTGATGTTCCCGGTCAAAAGTGACCGCCATAGGAAATGAACAGGTGATCCTAGATTGTGTTCATCCATCAGATAGTACACAACCACAAATCCACCACTGCCACCACACGCACACAAACACACACCTACACGCACACACACACACACACACACACACACACACACACACACACACACACACACACACACACACACACCTACATGCACACGCACACACATACACGTTCAGGCACGCACGCACACACACACACACACTCCACCCCACGTGAACCCCTTTCAGACTGAACAATTAGGTGTCCTCTCTTTCCCGTGCTTATGTATCTATCCCCCCACGTGAACCACACTTTCAATACAAAATGTATGATATCTTCTCACAGATCCCCTATATACAGCTTGCTTGTTCATTGCTCTTATTTTACTCTGAACACAATGAGTCGGCGCCCAATCAGACGATTTTCTGTCAGAGAGGCTCCCTTTTTTTTCAAACTGATGAAGAGTGGATTGAAGTTGAACCAAAAATAGAGGAGGAAGTCTCAGAAATAGAAGACAACGATCCTGATTTTGATCCAGACCATCATGAGACCGAACAGTCAACAGATGGCGAGGAAGAGGCCCCTGAGGAAGAGGCCCCTGGGGAAGAGGCACCTGGGGAGGGGGCCCCTGGGGAAGAGGCCCCTGGGGAAGACACACCTGAGGTGGAATTCCAGTTCAAGCATGGCAACTTGCTCTGGTATTCATCCCCCCAGGACAGAGGAGGCAGAGCAAGAGGGGAAAATATCATTAGGATGACGCCAGGGCCAACACGGTATGCAACATCTCGTGTGGATGACATCAAGTCCAGCTTCCAACTCTTTTTACCAGAGTCCATTGCGGAAATTATAATGGCGATGACAAACCTGGAAGGGGGGCGTGTGTTTGCGGACACATGGAAGGCATTGGCCCAGGTAGACCTCCAACCCTACATGGGTCTGTTGATTCTAGCAGGAGTACATCGGTCCAACAATGAGGCTACAAATAGTCTGTGGGATGCAGAGTCAGGGAGGCCTATATTCCGGTCAACTATGTCCCTGAAGCAGTTTCATGTCCTCTCAAGAGTTATCAGATTTGATGACAGAGCTACACGACCTTTCAGCTGGTGAGACGACAAACTGGCTGCCATTAGGAACGTTTGGGACAGGTGGGTGGAGCGCCGACCGCTGATGAACAATCCAGGCCCTGAGATGACAGTGGACGAGCGCCTGGTCCCTTTCAGAGGTCGCCGTCCATTCAAACAGTACATCCCAAGCAAACCAGGCAAGTATGGGATCAAGATCTGGGCAGCATGTGATGCCAGGAGCAGCCTGGCATCACTGGCATACGCCTGGAATATGCAGGTTTACACAGGGAAACCTGTTACTGGAAGGCCAGAAAATAAACAAGGCATGCGTGTTGCAGATCACACATTTAATTGCAGATCACCATAGCCTCTTCAAGATGACATTCCCAACCAAGAGATTAATACCCAAGCATCTTTTTATGGTCATTACCCGCGTTGTTTAAGACAAATAGGCCCTCTCCTTCATGTTTGGTGCACAATTTTTTCAAATGCTCAGTTAAGAACTTCAAAAATGTAACCAAAACATTGGTGAAAGCACATCAATCACACATGGCCTTTTACTGGGAAACATTAACTTCCAAAGGTTTGAACATGGACCAATACGTCTAGAGATGGTTTCTTATTTAGAGGGATGTGAAATAATATGTGACTGTCTTGAGTTTAGTGACCATAATGATGCTCATACTACTAATTGGGTTAAATGTTTTGGAAATGAATATCACGTGGGTTTATTTGTCTGCTGTGCCGTTGAATCTGATATGCCAGTGTTTAAAAAAATGATTAACATAATCTTAAAAGATGGCTGTGCATACTTTCTTCTTGGTGAAGTTTTGACATTGGGATTTCATGACCATTTCAGTGCATATTGTATCCAGGAGAGACCTAGTCCATTTGTTATTGTAAGCGTTAAGTGTTTGTTTTACTATGAAGCTTTTGATAAGCAATATGCTTATACAATTCTGATGGAAACATGTATTTGATCCCTCACTGTCACCTTTTCTAATTCTGTAATATATTGGAACCTTCATTTTCCAATAAATAATGATTCAGCTAAACTTGTATGTTGTGTCTTTTAAGAGCTAACTAACAATTATTTCCATTAAACATTGTTGTATTAATAATTTTTGGCTAATTGCAAGCTTTTGGTGGAAAGCATGACACTATTTAGAGTTAAATTAACACTAAATTTGATTTGAAGTTTAACCCTGCACACTAGTGCAATGAGTTAAACGAACACTTCCTTTTGTTAGTTTGTAACTCTGAACAGATTGATTTTTAACACTATGTCAGAGTTACTTTGTTAACACTCAATGTGTTTTGTTAATTTAACACTGACGAGATTGGGAATTTAGGACAAAATAAACTCCAGGACAGATTCAATTTAACACTATGGATTTTGCTGTGTATGTATCAATACGCACTTGTTTACGACCTAGGGCCATTATTTAATTTTCTGTAACATCCACGCATATATCCTACATATATATGTACATGTTATGTGCACAATATTCTGAACAACCCCCAAACATATTGATTCTAGATTCCTGAGATAGAAGTGGGATGCTGCTGTGATGAGGAACATTAATGTACACAATGTATGCACCGTTTACGTTGCAAACGACTTCATGAGCACGAGCAAGCTCCAAACCACGTTAACGACGTTAAGTGCGGCAACTGAGCTGTAGTCAATTGTGTTGTTTTTGTCGTAAACTAGGGTCTGCTGGCTAGGAAATAGAGAGATATTCCAAGGTGTATTATATACACACATATATTAATGGCATATCTTTCTATTTTCCGCAGTTCAGACTTGTAATTAATAAGTTACTTTGGTAATTAACCTTTTTTTTAATTGGTGAGTGGTGGCTAGTAACATCACTCGGAGAGATGTGCATGGACAGATTTCTTAGTGACACACCCTATAACCTGTTTGTGAAAGCAAAACACCAAGCTCATTTATTTAACGAGGCAGGGTTGTTTGAAACAATTAAGTTATCATGTGTGAGAGGTAATTCCTCCTCCTGAGTGTGCTTCCTATTTATGTCTAGTGTATCCCTACTGTCCACAAACACCCCACAGCAATTGTTGCCACTTGCCAGTGGTGGTGGTGTCATATGTATGAAAGAGGGCATTCAAATATACTACAATGATCAATTAGGCGGCCGAAGCCCTAAAGGAAGTGATGCAATAGGTGACTGAGTCGAGGACATTAACAAGTAATCAATAGACCTGGGATCTCTTTTATATCAAAGAGGGTCTCAAAGGACGCATACGATTATCAACTTGGGGGCTCGAGCCCTAAAGGAAAGGCTCACACAGCATCAACAAATGCTCAATTGAAACGCATTGGCAAAAAGCCGTTTCTTGTTGCCAAAAAATAGACTAAATTAGTTGACAAGAGATAGAAACTTGGCAATGAGACATTCAACCAGGCTGCATCTTGGGATTACTCTGTGAAAATTGTGGGTCTTGTGGTAGAAATTAATGATTATATTCTATGGTAAACTATGATTATTATTAGGCCTGTATATCTAATGGTAGAAAACATGTAAAGCGTCTTGGATTTTGATCCAGGGCTGGTCACGAGGCCTGGGAGTCTTGGGTCAGAGCAGGGGTTGGGGCCCAACCCCCCAGGAGCAGGAAGCTACTGAGACAATGCATGCTGACTCTACTTCCTGGGTCCTAGACTATCTCGGTGACCATCTGTTTAGAAGTATTTGTGTTTGATTATGTGTGGACACCTAAAAAACAAGAAACTGCTGAGTACTGTGCTATTGTGTGTTTAAGAAGAGGCTGGAATCTGTTGACGAGAAGTGATTCTGACAGACCCACCCGGCTGTTATCGTTATACTTCACGATGAAGTCTTTTGTCAATACTTGCTCCGGACCCCTCGATTTCTTTCATTCTCTCTCTTGAATTAGTCTAAGTGTTTTATATCTCGGTTATAATCTACAACAGTCTCTGGAAAAAGCCGGCCCTAACCCAAACCCTAACCTGAAAGGGCCAAGTTTCGGTGTGGGGGTCCCAGTTAGGCCCTAGAATAAGGTAGTCAAGTTTCAGGGCGGAAGGACCTTCGTATCTCAAAAACTTTCCACCACATTCTTATCCACTAGATTTTGCAGGGAACACTTCTGAGAGGCTTTGTCCAAAAAACAGTCCATTTGGGAAAACATTTTTTTTGTCGTTCTCGGGACCCCGGTATCTCTAGCTATCTCGAAAAGGCGGGAAAGGGGCGTGAGCTCCAACAGTAGAGTAAATGTGCTAGACAGAGGTTAGTTTCTAGTCCCCATTTTTTGTCGGATGGAGGTGTACAATGTACATTTGTGCCTTAGGATGTGTAGACACAGCTGGCCTTTGGACACGTTTTTGAAGTCTGGGGTCAAAGGGTAAAAAAGAGCCGGCACCACGCCCCTTATGAGATAACAAAAAGTTAATGTGCATTTCTCTTGTAACTTTTTGTCATTATTAAGAGGCCTGTTATTCAGACATGCATGTTTGATGACTAGGGTGTAGGTCTGGGAAGAACTTCAGGCCAAACTCTTGCAAGCGAGCCGCTGGGTTAGTTGCAACGAGATGGAGCAATTGCTGAGTCTTGTAAGGCTGTACGGCTGGAGGGGGCTGGAGCCCCCAAGTTCATAATCAAATGTGTCCTTTGAGGACCCCTTTGATATAAAAGAGACCCCAGGTCTATAGCTTACTTGTTACTGTCCTTGAATGTAAACTATTGCATCACTTCCTTTAGGGCTTCGGCCCCCTAATTGATCATTGTAGTATATTTTAACGCCCTCTTTCATTGATATGTAAGAACCACCACTGGGGTGTGGCAACAATTCTCCATATCCATACGGGGAGGGGGGGGGTTCTTGTGGACAGTAGGGGTACACTTCACATGAATAGGAAGCTTGCAATGAGCATTTCAATCACCAGAAATAGTGAATACACACTCAGGAGGAATGACCTCTCACAACTTCTCACCAACTCAGCTTAATGAATTATTTCAAATAACCCTGCCTCGTTAAATCAATGAGCTTGATGTTTTGCTTTCACGTATGGTTACAGGCTGTGTCACTGGCATATATGTCTGTGCACATCTCTCAGAGTTACGTTACTAGCCACCAGACAGTGATTAAAGAATAAAAGAGTCACGTTGATCACAAAAGTAACTATTTAATTACAAGTCTAAACTGTGGAAAATAGAAAAATATGGTGTCAGTTGCTGGCAACCACCATAGCAACCATGACAGTCAAGTGACGTGGATGCAGGCCCATTGAAAAGAATAGGCGTAGGCATGTCACATGTTTAGAGACGTAATTGTAAAACTACTGCGTTTTATGCAGCGGGTCAACGTAGTTATGCTACAATCTGGTGTGGGACTGGATTAAGGGACGTGGTTAGTTTCAGTTTTTTATAAATGGGATGGTCGTTTTGACGAATCAATAAGTGGGCATGCACTGCGCAGCAGGCCCGCTTTTGAAGTTGAAATAAATCTCACGATTGAAATGCATTTGTTTAGTATTGAATTAATTAAATATTTAAATACATATTTAAATATTAAAATATGTAGTTATAATATTATTATAGGCCATATAGCTTTTATTAAATTATCGTTATAACAAGATTTGTACCTGACCATTGACAATCCACTTCTACCAATCCAATCAACGAAGTACACCCACCAACCCGGTGTACTCTAGGTATAACCAGACAATATTAAAATATTTATAAGGCTATGCGTACAGCCTATCATACATTTGACATGTATATAGAGTTAGACTAGATGTATGTATAAGGTTAAAGGCCGGATTTGGTTCAAATTCAGCCTCCGCTGGCCCACAACTAGATCGTCTCAGTGTCTCTTTGAGAAAGCGGTATTGAACCCCCAACTCACATTCAGGACGGGACGCAACCAAGGAGTCAACTAGTTGAAAGCAGGAGTTGGCTCGGAGAGTTTAAGGCTTCAAAAGGGTTGCCGGTTTATTTACAGCGCCGAAAAAGTGCAAAAGTCCAACAAAAGAATACCTCTCAGCAAGCCCATTGGGATAGGTGACACATAAATACAACAATGATCAATAATCAAACGCCATAGAAAAATAGCCCCAACACTATATCTTCATTACACAATGCATACAAATATATACACACACACACACACACACACACACACACACACACACACACACACACACACACACACACACACACACACACACACACACACACACAGTCTTTGACATAAATCACACCAACCATAAAACCGACACTTGGATGCACGAACAGAACCCCACCGCCCTCGCCATCAGCAAACCAAATGAACTGTCCTGCAACAGGAAATAAAGCTCTGGTTCCCATGCAGCACACGTTCCCCATGGACCAGTTCGCCGGACGGACGGCAATAAGGGTAGTTGAATCGTGAGCGTTATGTTTTGACAAACAAATGAATGTATGGTTAACTGTGTGAAATATGTATCATGTTGAGTAAATAAATGAAGTGGATTAAACTGTGGTGTGTGGTTGTTGTAGTGTGGTGCTATGTGTGTATGCAAACGGTAAACGGGGCTAAACGGTAGGCCCTGTGGAAATGTGACCCTTTTCACAGTGACATCACACACTTTATAAGTTAATTATATTTAAATTATTATAACCATGTAGCCTTTATTTTCTTGCCGTTATCATTACTTCCTTTCGCGTTATATCGATATAAATTCTCGTTAAAACGAGATCTGTATCCGACCATTGACCATCCTTTCGGGCATGTAGAAAGTTTTTATTTTATTTATTTTACTTCTTATGTGTTTTTTTTTTGTTGTCTCTTTTATTTTTTATTTTATCTATTAATAATCAATTGATAATCATTAATTGATTAATAATCATGTTTTTTATTGCTTGCATGTTCGAAATAAAGACAATCAATTAATCAATCAATCAATCAATCAATCCTCTCTCATTCTATGAATGAAATTCATATTGAAGGTCTGGCACTACTGTGTATCCCTTTTCTCGTCCACCCATCTTGAATTTAATGGACCACTTTTTGGTTAAAAAATCTTAAACCCTGGCCAAAACACAGTGGAAAGGAGCAAGAGGGAGCCAAAGAGAGAGACACTGATGCACTACGGAGCCTAGTAGGACTAACTGATGGGCCTCTCTGTATACAATATATGACTATATACATACAATTTATATAAATATGTATATATCGTGAGCATGAGGACATAATGTTTTTGAGGAGGTCTGCTGTAAAAAACTGGGAAATCAGAGTATCCCTTACCCTTTGATGCACTTGTTGTTTTGACAAATTCATAACTAGAGGGTGCACTGTACTATCTGCGCAAACCCCTTCTGAAGCTCTCTCTCTCTCTCTCTCTCTCTCTCTCTCTCTCTCTCTCCCCCCCTCCCTCTCTCTCTCTCTCTCTCTCCCCCTCCCTCTCTCTCTTTCTCTCTCTCTCTCTCCATTCGTTAAGTAGAGCACAAAAATTGTCTGCGAAACGCTCCCATTCAAAATGCATGGATTTACATTTCATCTGTGTAGCATGAACGATTTGTTTCCGTTTTTGAGGTCTGCTGAAAAATAGAAAATATTGACATTTATATAACTAGAGGGTGCACTGTACTGTCTGCGCAATCCCCTTCTGAAGCCTCTCTCTCTCTCTCTCTCTCTCTCTCTCTCTCTCTCTCTCTCTCTCTCTCGTTTCGTTCTGTGAAGCACGAAAAATTTGAGTTTGAGGAAGTCTACTGCAAAAATCGGAAATATTGACATACATATAACTAGAGGGTGCACTGTACTGTCTGCGCACACCCCTTCTGAAGTCTCATTGATTTACATTTTGTTCTATGTAGCACGAAAAAAGTCGGACAATCGTACCCTGGGACACAATTCAATATATTAGCGTTTGCGCGCATGAGCACAGAATCGTGTGATACCGGGTTGGCTAATCCTGAGTCTCTGCTATTCTTCAAACAATGGTAGCCAGGAATTTATTTGGGAAGAGCAGAGCAATATTGGTTGCTTTCATCCTATTGCGTTGGGACGACGTTGGAAACCAAACAATTTATTTGCATAGCATTATCAGGAAATAAGCTATGACATGGGCTATTCAAAGTAGTTAGTCCCTTTCTGCACTGTTGAAACTGTTGAAATCTGCTTGTGATCTGCTTGCATCCAAACAACATCTGTCCTGGCGCCGTGTTTGATGCTTTCTGAGGAATTGCACAGCCAGGAATCCATTTTGTATACAAATTAGGCATCAATCCTTTTCAAGTGTTAGGACATACTTGTCTGAGGTTGTTCAATTGGACTTAACTTTCGATGCACCAGTTGGATTTGCTTAACACATATCGGTGGCTCATGGTGTTTGGATGTAGAAAGACTGCCACTATTGTCAATAAAATGTGATTAATTCTCGTAATACAGGGCAAATAAAATAATTCTTCAATTGGTTTGGATCTCAGATCTCTGGCGAGGTCATCTCCATATTATTTACTTTGAAAGATCCCAGTGGTTGTTTATTTATTTTTTCCAACTTATCAAGGATTTAGTGTTAATGAGTTTAACCATAGAATTATGCCGTCTGTCATTCAATTACCACCATCAATGGGCGCTTCTGTTTTCTGTGTACCTTTTTTTGTAAACCAATGAGTTATGTAACAGATGCTAATTCCTATTTTTTTCCATAGAAATCTATGAGCTCTATGTGTATCACAAACCCTTCTGCAACGCTGGAACACCCAAGCATTGTATTAATGGATTTCTTGTGAAATGCTCCTTAATAACAATGGAGCCAGTTCTCCAGAATAGGAAGGTAAGCATTTAGTCAATGCCATTGGAGATAACATTCCCGAGTGTTTTTTCACCTGGGCCACAAAGCTAATGCCATAAATAGAATTTGTCGACATGCCAACACAGAGACTCAAAAATGCCAAAGGCAATTTGCACATTAGTTGTAAAGATCATTGAATAACCAAGCTAGTAGTGGTGCGTTCGAGAAGCATCGTAAATGACCTGCACAAGTTGCTGTTGCGACGTAATTACCTGGCTTTTAGCACTTATAGAGTTCCCGTTTGTTTTTGAGGGCATTGCTACATGACGAGTCAGGAATGAACATCGTCATTGGCTAGTCATTGTTATTGTGAGCTACATTAGCCTCTTTAGCAATCAAGCTCGAAAACAAATAACAAAACTTAACATTGTATTGCACGCACAGCAAGACCGGGTTGAAGCAGCAATGTAATGTGTAAAATAAAAAGTTTGTAATAGCATTTGAAATCGTGATTAAAACGACCAACGTGATACAAATGCAAAGAAAATACAACTCATTACGGGCACAGCCATCTTTGTTGTTCGAGTCATAAGGTTAACCTCGCTGAACTGTCAGGAGCCCGAGCAGATACGGCCAAAAGGAGGCATGTCGCCGTGAAATATCGCAGGAAAGCTGGGAGATTTCCCACGTTGCAACTTGTGCGGGTGGTGTATGATATCAAACGCACCATAACTAGTTTCACTGGGGTGAGATGACACGTTAACAGCACAGAGGACTTTTGGTTTGCGGCCGTTGATAACACCTGTAGAGGAAATTTTTACAAGACATGTTCATAAGACAATTTTACCCCTTAGTTATATCTATAGTAACCACATCCCTGTTTATACTATTATCACCCTTGAGGGGAACTGAGGAAGCATGAGTGACTCAGACGCAGCAATTCCCCCGAGCTACTTCCTGAGATGGCCCAATGGAGAAGTGGCATGGCTATCGCTATCCCTATGTGCCCTCAAGGACGTTTCCCAACACTCGGTGTGCCTAGTGTTCGGGGAACACTACAGTGCTTCAACCTTTATATGCTTGTGATGTTGCCTGGCCTCTCTGCTGAGACACCTTTTTTCTTATACTTGTTGAGTTATTATGTCACGAATGGGAATCAATTGCAGATCAAAAAGGATTTATTCACAAACAGTCCAGCAGGCAAATCAGATTCCAGGTACAGGCAGGGTTCGTAAACAGGCAGGCAGGCAGGCAGACACAGACGGACAGGTACAGGCAAGAGATCCAAAACCGATAGGCAGAAGACTTAGTCAAAAACAGGCAGGGTTCAAAACCGGGAAGAACAGTAAACTATAGCTTCTCTTTAAAGAGCTTCGCGCTAGTCTCACTCACGTGGCAGTCAGGTAGCAAACAGTACATACCGTGACAATCTGACAAAGTGAACAGAAAGGGCAGTGTTTATAAGACCCTTATTATATGCTTCTTAAAATTAATTGGCGTTAATAAGACTACCTATAAGTGTTAATAATAACACAATAAACATTTTTATTTTGAGATTATAAGACTTTTATAAGCACTTACTAAGAAATAAGAAATAAGAAACTTGTTAACCATTTATTGATAGCGTAATAACATTAATAATAGTCTTATGAGTCAGCAACGGTGAGGATAAGGGAGGTTCACACCAAATACACTTACAATTAATTACAAAAATAATGTACAAAACGTGCCTAAACCACTGACTTGCACTAATGCAAAGTTTGATGTTATTGCATGGCGAAAAATGCCTACGTTTTCTCTGATGATTGACAAATTTTTTGTTGGCTCCGGGGGCCACTGAGTCACTAATAATGTCTGTCATGCTGCCAACCAAGCCTAAAATGAGTGGTCACAGCACTGTCGTAATTACCGGTACTGCGTTGGGTAACATTATCAAATAATGTTAAACATCACCATTGGCATGTGAGGATGATTACAGTGGATCTCTTAAACACAGTTTCCTGTATTCACCTCACTGCCAGGTCAATTTGATGACGATTGAATGTGTAAATTGTGCATCTGTCAGGTATGAACTCCAGATTAATTAATCATCCAAAGGTACTCTGATTGCCAAAAACACCATACTATGGTGAAACAAGGCCCTGGGACATCATTGTATATTTGTCAATGAAACCTTGTCCCAACCACCGCCCCCCCCCCCCCCCCCCCCCCCCCCCCCCCCATCAACAAAACTCTAGTTGAACGCGTTCAGGCACTAACTACATGCTAGAAACAGATGCATAGCATACAGCACTTCAACCTTTCGATGCTTGTAGTGTTGCATGGCCTCTCTGCAGGGACTACTTTTTTCTGATACTATCTTTGCCCTTTTATATAATAAATACTTTTTATGTTTCATGACATTGTCATTACAGATTAAAGAAATGTCTCCACACACCCCTTGGAAAATGCTACCTCAAATGGCTCTGCAGAGCGCGTAGTCCAGACATTCGAGCCAATGATGAAGAAGGCAGGTGACGGGAACCTCAACACTAAGGTGTCAAGAGTGCTGTTTAGCTATTGCATTACACAGTCCACCACAGGGTTGTCACCTGCTGAAAGGTTGCAAGGCATGAGGTTATGATCAACACTGGACCAAATTCATCCAGACCGCCGAACAAGGGTGGAACGAAAACAAAGCATCCAAAAGAAAGATCATGACAAGAAAGTTTCAGAGAGGAGTTTCCAGGACGGAGACGCAGTGATCAGAAAAAAATTCAGTCATGGACCCAGGTGGACTCCCCGGGTCATCACCAAAATCACAGCGCCTGTGTCCTATAAGGTAATGCTGGGAGATGGCAGCACAGGAAATGTCGTCGGGGAGATGCTGTGCCGGGGGATTTTTAAGGAGGCCCACCACTCTGGATGCTGTTGAATTTCCGAGAGCAGAAACAACGCACTAGTACTTTGTATCAACAGAGATTGTTGTGTGTACATTGCTAGCTGAAAATGTATAACCTATATCTTTTAAATGTTGTGTCCCTCAAGCTGTGCACCAGTGTGCAGTATATAGGTTTGATGAAAGACACCTAAGCACACATTCTACAGCCTGAGACAAAGTCAGACACACAAAAATCGAAACAAAATCTTAGAATCAGATCATTCTATGTCAGTGTCAAATGCTACACAGCAAAGATTCTTTGGAGTTGAATGAGCCTTACACAAAATATTTTTTTTTAACCAAGCGTCCGCCTGTCCACAACCTTTCCGCTAATGGTTAAGTCCATTAACATTTGACACTTGCTGAGGTATTAAGCTTGGCGACTAATTTTGATATGGGTTCTGAAGTGCAGGAATAAGGAGCTGTAGGGGTTAAGGATCCCTGTCCCAGCATATCTATCTCAGCCAGCAAGCTAGAAATCTTTATCCTACTCACACACGCGCACAAACACACTCACACAATCACTCGCACACGCTCGCATGCACGCACACACAGACACACACACAGTCTTGCAGTTATGTGATAGGATTTGTTTGAGCAAATAAATCAACAATAACAGAGTAATACTCTTACTCCCAAAAATACTCTGATACCCCGGGCCTTTACCCTTCCCTTTCCAAAGAAAAAACATTTAATAGTTGCAAGAGGTCATTAGAGGTCGAGTCATGGACGCGGCTGTTCTTGCTTGCTCTGGGCCTACCTGAAAACAGTCTCGCTATTGAATCTTCATGGAGGCCTAAACATGACATACATTCCTATTGCAACACTCTCTAATCTATATTTGAATTTTTTTTGAGATGCTAACAATTAAAGTTGCAATGTGTATGATTGCATGGTGGGCCTCTCCCAGTTTGTAGGCGGGAGACTTCCAGAATTGATAAAACTCAATAACTGTGTTGTGTCTTCTCTAACTGGTTGTGTAACTGCGAGTTGGAGGGCTTTTGGCAGTTTCGATAGTAAGATTCTTGTTGCCAAAGTGAGGTACAGGCTGGCCAGCATATTTTTTTTGTAATTGTAAGATCTGATGTTATTGATACGATTCTTAAAATCAATATCGATCAGCATCTAAACTTCCCTCTCCCGGGCCAAATTGATCAGCTCTGACGGGGGGATCCCAAGGCGTTCCGAGGCCAGTGTTGAGATATAATCTCTCCACCTAGTCCTGGCTCTTCCCCGAGGTCCCCTCCCAGTGGGCATCCCTACGAGATGCCCGAACCACCTCAACTGACTCCTTTCTAAGCAGAGGAGCAGCGGCTCTACGCTGAGTTCCTCACGGATGGCTGAGCTTCTCACCCTATCCCTAAGGGAGACGCCAGCCACCCTCCTGAGAAAACCCATCTCGGCCTGCTTGTTTCCGCAATCCTGTCCTTTGGGTCATCCCCCATCCCTCATGACCATAGATGAGGATAGGAACGAAGATCAACCGCTAGATCGAAAGCGTTGCCTAGCGGCAAAGCTCCCTTTTCGTCGCAACGGTGGGGTAAATCGAACGCAATACCGCCCCCGCTACTTAGATTCTCTGGGCGATCTCACGCTCCATCGTACCCTCACTCGCTAACAAGACCCCGAGGTACTTGAACTCCTTCATTTGGGCTAAGGACTAATTTCCTACCCGGAGTAGGCAATCCAGCGGTTTCCTGCTGAGTCATGGCCTCAGATTTAGCGGTGCTGATCCTCATCCCAGCAGCTTCACACTCGGCTGCGAGCCGATCCAGTGAGTGCTGAAGGTCACAGGCCGATGATGCCATCAGGACCACATCATCTGCAAAAGGCATTTATGAGATCTTTTGACCACTTAACTGCAACCCCTCCCTACCACGACTAAGCCTCGATATCCTGTCCATGAAAATCACAAACAGGATTGGTGACAAAGAGCAGCCCTGGCAGAGGCCAACACCCACTGGGAACGAAACTGACTTGCTGCCAAGAACACAGACACAGCTCTCTCTTTGGGAGGACAGAGATTGGATGGCCCTGAGGAGAGACCCCCTCAGCCCATACTCCCGCAGCACCTGCCAGTTTCTCCCGGAGGACCCGGTCCTACGCCTTCTCCAGATCCACAAACCACATGTAAACCAGATGGGCATACGCCCAGGCCCCCTCCAGGAACCTTGCGAGAGTGAAGGGCTGGTCCGTAGTTCCACGTCCATGGCAGAAACCGCATTGTACCTCTTCAATATGAGGTTGGACGATCGGCTGAACCCTCCTTCCAAGCACCTTGGAGTAGACTTTACCAGCGAGGCTGAGTAGTGTGTTACCCCAGTAATTAGCACACACTCCCTGGTCCCCCTTTTTGAACAGGGGAACCACCTACCCGGTTTGCCACTCCTTTGCAATGTTGAATAGTCATGTCAACCAAGAGAGCCCCTCAACACCCAGAGCTTTCAGCATTACTGGCTGGATCTCATCAATCCCCAGGGGCTTTGCCACTGCGGAAATGTTTGACTAGTGACTTCCACCAGGGAAATTGACGATGAACCCCCATCAGCCTCAAGCTCTGCCTCCATCATAGAGGGAGTGTTAGTCAGATTCAGGAGTTTCTCAAAGTGTTTCTTCAAGCGTTTGACTACCTCCTCAGTTGAGGTCAACGGAGTCCCCTCCATACTGTACACGGCTTGGATGATTCCCCGTTTCCTCCTCTTGAAGTGCCGGATGGTCTTCCAGAAACACTTTGGTGCCGACTAAAAGTCCTTCTCCATGGCCTATCCGAACCTCTCCCACACTCGCTGCTTAGCCAACATGGCAGCACCTGCAGCCCTTCAAGCCTGTCTGTCGGTACCCTACAACTGCCTCAGGAGTCCTCCGGGATAACATATGCCGGAAGGCCACCTTCTTCAGTTGGACGGCATCCCTGAGCACCGGTGTACACCACGGTGTCCGAGGGTTACCGCCCCTCGAAGACCTGGAGGCCACAGCTCACCGCCGCAGCTTCAGCAATGGAGGTTATGAACACTTATCCATCTTTATAGAGGGGCTTGTGCATCCGTTGAATGGAGCCATCCAATCGGAAGCCTCTGAGCCATTGAGTCTTAACTCGGCCCAAGGTCTGTGTTTCATCATAGACCTCCATGTACCCCATGTGTCCAGCATGCACCCCATTTGTCCAGCATGCCACTCTTATACGTGAAAGATAGGCTTCCATTCATCTCTATTGTTTTTGTGGTTACAAGCCAGCGTGGATCTTAATATGGAGAGACAGACAGAGAAGAGAGAGGCTGTGTTTCATTTGGGAACACGGTAGGATGACCAGGGGTGTGGGAATACCAGACATCCAAGTGTCCAGCAGACTTATGGCTCCCCTAGAGCCTCTGACAAAGGTGGACCCCACTGTAGAACTAGATTGCGTTTCGTCAGCGCTAACGTCAACGCTAGCATCACCACTGCCTGAACGTCATTAAAAGTAGTCAAATTCAGCGGGAAAAAACGCCCAATCTGGCAACACTGCCTGCACGTCCTCAACTCTAACCTCAGCGTAAATCAATGAGACCAACTGAAAAATAAGCCTCTGATTCTGAAAAAAAGTATTGAAATAATAATCGAAATTCGGTTTCAGATTATTGAAGACACAAGTGTGTTGATTTGTTAAATGGTTTGACCGAAGGTTGACCAAGTTACGATGTCTGAAGTAGTCGAAGTGTCAGAGAAGGCTCCACCGTCGGCCCATTGCCATACATTGTAAAAAAAAAGCAGAAGATTTTTGATAGTTTAAAAAGTTGAAAGAGTTGAAAAACGCATAGATATGTCGTCAAATAGCTGGACGTTTTGATAGTTGAATGGAAGGGAATTAACACAACTTAATAAGAAAAGCAGATGGCAAATAGGTAGCAACCACACTAATTAGTAGGCTGGCGTGGGAGTGTGTGTGTGTACGTTCGTGAACGTCCTTGTGTGGATGGAGATGGAGGTTGCGATGTAGAATGATATCAGAGAGAGAGAGAGAGAGAGAGAGAGAGAGAGAGAGAGAGAGAGAGGGTGAAGGGGAAGCTGAAAAAAGGTGTAATATCCTGTTATCACTGAAGAGATATACTGAGTAAATAGTCAAGTTTAAAGATGTGAAATAGCAAGATGATTTCAATATAACTTGACATGCACGTATAATTGTATGTTTTCTTTTGTCAATGTAAATATGTTTTGAAGTATGTTTAACCTTATTTGTTGTGGCATCCCGCCACTTAAACCTCGGCCCGGACCAGCCCGAGGGTTGGTCCGGGATGGCCGATACCACCGTCACCCACCAGCCGGCGACGGAGAGCACCAACCGAACCCCAATCAGCGGGATGGGAGACACCTGGCTGGACAGCCAGGGAAAGACTTTAAAAGGCACTCGGGAGCAGACAGAAAGGGCCGACGAGTGACGAGACAGAAAGGGCCGAGCCAGCCCTACCCTAGAGGTCCACGGAGATCCTAGGGGTAGCCGACCTGTCTGATTGCAAACCCTGTTTAAATAAATGCCTTGGATGGCTAAACCCTCAATAACAAGCGTGATTTATACGTGGAACCCGGCTCATTGGGGTAGCGGGTTGCCACAATGTCCTTGTTTGACACTTTTATTGAACCAAAGGAATATAGAGAAAGGGACATAATAGTTAATCACAGACCGTTGGTATTTCTTACTGGATTTACTAATCTTATTTTAGAAGATCTATTCCTTTTGATCCCTATAATGAAACATAAAAAGGATTAAGGTGATTGTACCATCACAAGACATGAGTTTAAGGGACACGAGGTCACAATGAGGTATTTCATCCGGGTATGGAGCAGATACAAACAAATGGCCCATCCCTGGGGTCCCCAACATGACTGTGGTTGTCGTGGTGTACTTTGTTGTACACTCCGTACTGTACTTTGTAGAAAATAATATATTTTCAACAAAGTATATATTTTAATAGTTTCTACTCTTCACAATCGCCAATCCATCTTCACACCAATCTTTTTGGATGAAAGATGTGACAATCTTTACCAAACATAGAAGCAACACATACATGTAGTGGATGTAAAATAGAGAAAACCAAAAGGCTAGAAGCAGGGTTAAATAAATGCCACTCTGCTGTTGACATTTTAAAAAACTTCGGAAGGCAATTACATAAATTGATTTCTTTACAGACACAATAACATTGTCGATTCCTTTGGTTAATCTTAGACGTCCTTTTCAATTACATGAAAAACCTTTGGAAAAGGTGATAACGTTCCTGCGATAATGTTTTAAAATTGAATAGTCTCAAGGACATCTGTCTTTGATCGTTTTTATCAGTATATCCTAGCACAAAAGCCTATTATTGTAATCATAACACATAAATGTATTTCTGTACAGCACACACTCACTGACTTCTGTTCAACCGGTTTACTGTGCTTCAGTTAGACCTCAAATTTTATTACATGTTGCTTTGTACTTTTGTCTTTCACTGTCACACATCCTTTGTTTGAATGCTATCTAATGATGTTCTCTTAAGAGCATGAGCACATGTGACAAACATTAGGCATGTTATCTGAAAAATAAATCTGATTTGATTTCAGTTCATATCAGTTTAACAAACATTAAAACAGCCACTACACCATCTGGTATTTCCATTTGTTTACAACTATCTGGAGCAAAACATTACGTTTTTAGCGTGTGTTTAGAATTCACAAGTCACTGCCCGCGTAGGAATGTGAACTTTGAATATCCATACATCCTGCATGTTTCATGGTGTCATCGGCATTAAAAAATATTGTGAATCTACCAAATGGCAAAAACTCTCCAGAGCAGAGGAGTGAAACAGGTTTGGATTTTGATTAGAATGAGGCAAAAGTTTCCCTCCTCATCATTTGGTAACCTAGTATAAACACAACTTAATTTATATTCATACTCAATAACTACTTTATTAAAAAATAACATTTAAAACACAATGATACAACACTGTATACAGTAATGTGTGTGTGGGTACGAACTGTCTCCCCCAGGTGGACTTAAAAAAAGATTGCTGGTCGGCTCGGAAGTTTTGCAGCTCAATCGTGCTGCAGTCAGGAAACAGAGGGGCACTAAAAACCGGACATTGTATTTAAAAAGCTATTCCGTACTCCTCTCATGAATTACTTGGTTGAAATGTTACTTTAAAATGTTTTGACATGCATTGTTTATTTAATATGCATTCTCAAATTTACAAGAACATCCCTTAAGTTTATTTTTGCTGTGGTTGAAATTGAAACTGGCAAAAAAACGAGTTATTCAGATTCATTCATTCAAATGTGTAAGGAGAAATCAGCTATTCCGGTCAAATGTGTTTCACAAATTCCCCCCGACCTGACATGAATGCAGCATTAGACCTGAGAGAAGTGAATTCCGTTGTTGAAGAAAGTCGAGTGACGAGTAGACCAGGTACTAGACTTCCTCAAAAACCACCAATTCATTTGGATTGGCCATAAGAAAAATTATGTTTGAGAGAAAGGTTGTAGAAACATTGGTGAATACACAATCAGCACAGACTGAGCCTCTAGAAAAACGACCCCACATAGGTAACACTGGATGGTCTGGTTTGAGTACAATTCCTTCATTTTGGAGAAATGCTATTATATAGTGCAGGTTATAAAAACTAGTGGTATTTGACAAGATACAAATATCTTACAAAACGGTATAGATTTTCCATGAATGAGGTGGTAAATATAAAGTGATAATGAGCTATTGGGAGCGCTGCAACAATGCAAAATAAAACACAAAGTTCATAGTTACTAGGGGCTCATGGTTAGCATTGACACGAGTCACCCATCACAACCAAAACGGCGGAAAACTAAACAGAAAACTGTTCAATCAACACATTCAAGACTCTATCTCTCTTCCAAACAGACCATTGACATTGTAACCAGGTCTGAGAAAGACACCTAAATGTTGTTTTTTATAAACCCAATGAATAGTCTTGCAAACCAACCAACAACAACGACATCATCAAAAGCAAAAGGAAACCAGACCAATACAATAACTTGTATTATTACTGCAAAGTGGATTATTCAACGAATGGATCATCAAGGCGTTTGATTAGTAGTCAATTCTGTCACTTTGACTTCTGCAACCTAAAGGATGCAACCAAAAGTATTTAGTTGGGAAATGGATGAACAAATTATTGAATTAATTTCAGGTTCAAGGCATGTGTGGAAGACTTTATCATGCTAATCATATTACTAATGAAAGACTAAATAATTCAGAAGCCTAGCTAATTACTCAGAATCGAGACTTAGAAGAGTTTATATGTGTGAGAAGTTAAAATGAAAGAGACGTCTTAAACAGACTAATACACATCCTACAGCAGGGACTATGGCATAGATACCACCGTTAGGTCAAAAAAATAAAACAAGAAAACACTAAGGTTTGTACGTTTCTAGTTCTTTGAAAGTATGAAAAACGTCTCATCCGGCAGCAACTTTAGCTTTTTCTCTTAAAAAGTGTTCAGTTTCAATGTGATTCACAAATTTCAGTTGGTTCCAACAAAAACCACCGTCACCCTGAAAGGGGTCTCATTGTCCTGAGAAGTAGGTCCCCTCACGGCTGTGGGTCTGGAGGTGGCGCTTGATTTTGTCAGAGCGGCTGAAGCACTTGCCGCACACAGGACAGCTGTAGGGCTTCTCCCCCGTGTGGATCCTCATGTGCACCTTGAGGTGGGCCATCTGGGTGAAGCCCTTCCCGCAGATCTGGCAGCGGAAGGGCTTCTCCCCCGTGTGGCTGCGCTGGTGCTCCTGCAGACGGCCAGACGAGCTGCAGCACTTGCCGCACACGCCACAGCGGTACGGCTTCTCCCGCGTGTGCACCTGCACGTGCACGTGGAGGTGACCCGCGTGGCTGAACGCCTCGCCGCACACCTTGCAGCTGAAGGACGACAGGTGGCCTTGGAGCGGGGACTTCTGGAGAGAACAGTCCGCGTTGGCGCTCGCACCGCCCTGGTTGCGCATGTGGGAGCCCTGACCTCGGCTCCCCCCGGCGCCTCCCTTGGAGCCCGCCATCTGTCCGCCGTTCTCCGCCCCTTGGATCTCTATGTTGTTCTCATTCGAGCAGTTGGGGTTGACCGGGGCCAGGGGCTGGGGAGCGCTGCTGGAGGGGGTGGCTCCTCGGTGGCCTCCTCCGCCACCAGCACCACCAGCAACGCCCTCTGCCTTCACGTGTCTCGACGAGGCCCTCGGCGCCGGCTCCCTCTCCCGGTTCTCCACCCCTTGGCTCTGGGGGATGCTGGACGTGTGGGGGGCCTCCTGGGGGTACTCGTTGCAGACGCGCGGTGGAGTGAACATGGACTCTGGGGTGCTGCACGACCCGTGGGGGCGGAGTTGTTGGTCGTCTCCCTGGTTGGATCGGAGGTCTCTCTTCTCCTTGATCTGGAGGGGAAGGCGTTCCTCATGCCCCATGCTGGGACTCCACTCCCGCCTCGGGTGCTCACCCTCCTCCTCATCCAACAGGGCCATAGATGGACGGTCTGGGTGCATAACAGCACAGGGGAGTTTGTTAGTTATCATAGGAGTCATCATTTAGACACGTCATATTTTTCTCTAAACATACTCAAATTTGGGTTCATAAGAATGTGTTCCGTAAAATGATTTTACGAATGTAAGTTGTTGTAAAACAGCAAAGCTGAACACAACCGCTGATTCACATGCTGAACATGGCCTGCATGGGGCAAATAACAGCACATTATATATTTAATATAATATCACGATATCGTTGCTAACGGTAGCTAGCTAACGAACAAAGGTTGCTACATAACTAGCTAAGAGGTTAGCGGGGGCTCCACAACAGCTGAAGTTAATTGCTAAAGTGAGCCATCTGTACGTGGTGGCGTGCTAGGAAATGCTAAACGTGAAACCAGCTCTTCAAAACATTCATTGGCACAACGGTTCACACATTGAATTTGAGCGCCAGGCTTCCAATTTAAGCATGGTTTTCATACAGCACGCATGTTACGTTAGCTCTGGGTAGAGAGCTAGCAGCTAACAGTAGAAGCTAACCTGGCGTTAGCTCTGGGCAGTAAGCTAACGGCTAAGCTAACCTGGCCATATCTCGATCCCTGCGTCCCGCAGCCGCCGCCTCAGATGGTCATTCTCCCGCTCTCTCAGCGCGATCTCCTCTTGATACTCCAGGATGGTGTCCTCGACAGATTTGTAGATCTCCTGCGCGGCGAGCATGAGCCGCTCAGTCAAAAACACGTTTAAAAACTGTAATTTGGTCATTTTCAAAGGTTGCAAGGTTCACTTTGTATCATCCAAAATGGACCAAAAAGATGCTTTACGGAGTCACGTGACGCGGAGTGCCTGCTGCTTACCGTAATGATGGGAAAGGAAAGGAAATGGCCCGTAGAAAATAGAACTACCGTAATTATGGTAAAGGTACGATCCCTTAGAAAATACGACTACCGTAATTATGGTAGAGAAACGGGCCCTTAGAAAATAGGACTGCCGTAATTATGGTAAAGGAGATGTCCCTTGGAAAAATAGGACCGGTGGGAGATTTAAGTTTTCACCAGCAATGGAACAGAAATAAGCAAGAGTGTATGCAATATGTTTACTATTTAAAACTTTTTTTTGTTGCTCTTTTTTTTTTTTTTACAAATGACGAATTCCGGAAGAATACCAGGAATCTGAACCAATAACTTTCCATCAAAATAATTTGCAATAAGAAATGGCCACAGGTAACATTACTGTGTGACAATATATATATATTAGAGCTGTCAAGCGATTCAAATATTTAATCGTGATTAATCGCATTAATGTCATAGTTAACTCACGATTAATCGCAAATTCTTTTTCTATGCTAAATATCCCTTGATTTTTTTGTCCCATAATTCTTCTCATTTTAATTCTCTTATCAACATGGTGAAGTGCATCGGCTTGTCTTGTGCAAATGATTTTTTATTGATAACAACATTGGCATATACTGATCAAAACAGGACGATACAAAAAAAGAGCCTATAGTGCAATTAAACGACTGCTTTGAACAAATGTCATTTGAACATAGCAGTCAGGCTACTGCTTCTTTGTTTTGAGCCAAAGAAAAAAAAAAAAAAAAAGTTTTTTGTTTTTTTTTGTAAATAAAATATTTGCGTTAATCGCAAATATTAAAATTGGTTTGCGTTAACGCCGTTAATAACGCGTTTAACTGACAGCTCTAATATATATATATAGATATATATATATAATTTTTTAATTATTATTATTTATTTTTTATTGTATATCTACATAGAATATATTGGCTGAATTAAAAGACAGAAAATAAAACTACAGAACGATGGAAAATAAGATTGTTGTCTTAGCTACATTGAGCGTTTTCAATTCCGGGTTGTATGCTAACTCTGAACATTTGTACTAATGTTAAATGGGTGATATCATGCTTTTTCCCTTTGCTTTAGACTGTGAAATGATGTATGTATACAAGTTTTAGGTCTGCTGAAATTGACAAATCTAGGTCCAAGCAAGGGGGAGTATTTGCGCCCTCCGAGAACGCCCCTCAATACCTGAAACAGCTGTTAGCGTTCAAACTTTACTTCTTTATTAGTGTCACGTAAAGTGCCGGCTACCCGTAATGTTTACAACTTCTCGGGGTTGGGAATTTGCTGAAGCACGCGCAAAACGTCCGATCAATCGCAACAGACTGGACTACTCAGGAGGGGGGCCTTAAAGCGACATGATACAAATCAGAACCTTTCTGAAATTGTTTTTGAGGAATGAACAGTGTAAGAATAATAAGTATTTCTAAAATACAGGCATGTAACCCTATTCTAGTAGTACCCCCAAATGCAATTATTAAGACTAAAGAAGCATGATATGGGATCTTTAAGTTAAGGTACTTTGTACAATTCAAACGTTGAAGCATCCAGAGTTGTGCCCTTAGGGACCAGGACTCCCCCGGTCCAATAGGGGCGCCCCACAGACGGTGTTGCCCACTGACCGACTGAAAGAAAGAGAGAGAACGGAAGCGGATATGAGGACCGATATGTCGAAGACCTCATTCTACCACGTGCAGAGGTACAGTCAACATGAAGCGTCCCAGTGAGTACAGATAACAGACAATTGTTGTAGTTCAGCGTTGTTTACGGAACATTTAACATTTAGAAATGAATTAAGCCAAAGTCATCAGTTGTTATTTGGTAAACGTGTGGTTTAAACTTGTATTCAGTAACTGCACATGGTGTAGAGGCGACCATGTGTCGGACGGTACATTACTGACACCAGGCAAACTGTTCTGTTTAATATAGAGCTGAAGAAGGCGAGTAAGAGGGTCTCCTGTTCCCAACGCTACAAGATCCAGAAGAAGGTGAGACACTAATAGAATAGCTGCGTAAAGATGATTGTGTCAGATTTAAACGGCGTGCTTGTAGTTTGGTGTCGTGTGTGAACAGGCCCACGCTCCGGTTGTGACTGTTCATCCCCCCCCCCCCCCCCCACATAACCCTTATTGTGCCGGTGCGGGTACACATAAATGCGCATTTAGAAACAGGCAGTGTACTTTAACATACATTTTATGAATATGTGTTGAATGCATATTGTCAAATGTAGACAATATTAATTTTTAAAACTCAACATTTGATTTATCTTCAAGGTCCGAGACCATCACAGAAAACTCAAAAAAGAGGCGGGCAAGAAAGGAGTGGGGAAAAGAGCGAAGAAGGATCTTGGCGTCCCCAATATTGCACCTTTCAAAGAGGAGGTTCTCAGAGAAGCAGAACAGAGAAAGCTGAAGGTAATGTCTCAATCATCATTAAATATAACATCGAAATATATTTCATGATCTAAATGTGTCAGATGTTGGCTTTTTGATGGTCGCAGACTCGCATCACACAAGTTGTATTTCTCAGACCGTCAAGGCTGGCGTTACAATAGAACATCGGATACAGTTTACAACTAACTCAATCACATTTTGATTATGGAAACGTTGTTGCTTTTACAGGTTGAAGAAGAAAAAGAGAAAAGGAAGCAAGAAAAAAAAGATGAGCGAGCCAAGAGGAAAAAGGAGAGGGATGCGCCGCGTTCAGAAAGCGAGAATCCAAAGGCCAAGAAGGCTCGAATGGTAAGGGACCAGATATTGATCAGTAAACTAACGGAGGACTGAGAAGGTTACGCAGCCTGTGTCGTGCTGTAATAACTGGTTTATACCTCCAAGAGAAACTAACGGAACGCAACATGGTGGCTCTGGACCCAAAACAGTGCTGCTTGACGCTTCTGTTTTACATTGCGTTTTGGGTTCTCTATGCGTCAACTTGCATCTTAAAATTGTACCCACCAGAAAAATAGTGAATCTTGGTAGGAGCATATGTCACCTAATGATGTATGTACAAAGTGTGCCAGATTGCCACTCTGATGCTAAAAAGAAAGGGCTTTCATTTAGATATTGACCCCTATTTTTCTAAAGAGAAATAATGCATTTCCTCATGAAAGGATACGTTGTCCCCTCATACGAGGGGGGGAGCCCTAACCGATCATCTCCCCATCAAGCTCTGTTTGACCTGTATAAAATAAAAGTACACTAACTCTTGAAGCCTTTCAAAAATATATTGAGCTAATTCTACACTTTCAATTCTTAGGACACGGATGAAAAGGAAGTGTCAAAGAAGAGTGCCATCAAGACGTATACAAAGCAGTTTCTTTGTAGTGAAATAAACACGGTAAGTCTGACCTGCTTGTTCTTCCACTCGCTGTGATAAGGCAAAATCAAGAATACTGCAAAAGTGTTTTTTTACATTGGCTTATCATTTTCTGCCTTTAAGTCTGGAATTGATTAACTTTCTTTGAAAGGCTACTGGTTAAGTTTATTAATTTTTCCCATTTCAGGTAATTGATCAATCTGATGTCATATTAGAAGTGTTGGATGCCAGAGATCCACTGGGCTACCGGTGTCCACAGCTGGAGGAAGCGGTTCTGACGAGGCCTGGCAACAAGAAGCTGCTGCTTGTCCTGACCAAAATAGGTTAATATGTAGAAACGTGCCACATTCTACAGATACCGCAATAGATACATTGGCCTTTTCGTTCTAACTTGGGCAAACATTTCTATCAAGATTTGGTGCCTCAGGAAAATGTCGAGAAGTGGATCCAGTGTCTTGAGAAGGAGTTTCCAGTTGTGGCGTTCAAGGCGTCTACACAGCTCGTGGACAAAACCGTGGTAAGGATTTTCATACATGAAGTCGGAATATCACAAGGCTGTCTTCATAACACCCAAACTACCGAAACAAGCTATATTTGAAGGAGGACTGAGAAGGTTACGCAGCCTGTGCCGTGCTGTAATAACTGGTTTATACCTCCAAGAGAAACTAACGGAACGCAACATGGGGGCTCTGGACTACCACAGTGCTGCTTGATGCTTCGGTTTGACATTGGGTTTTGGAATGCCTAGTCCTCAACTTTTATCTTAAAATTGTATCAACAAGAATTTTTAACAATTTGTTGAAGACACTGGGAGGTTAGATTGTTTAAATGAATATGCCACTCTGAACTGCTTATGTCAAAACCGTTCCTTTATCATAAAGCTGAAGAAAAGGCTTTATTCTTTTTCAGCAAGAGAAGAAGCGGAGATTTCCTGATTCGCTTCTTGACAAATCCCGAGCTTCCCTGTCTTTCGGTAACGCCTGTCTCCTCGCCCTGCTGGAGAGCTACCAGGCCACCTCCAAACCCGAAGGGACACTCAAAGTAGGCGTAGTCGGTGAGTGGGTGTCATGGCTCTTTCTTTTGAAACCCATATGGCAGGTTATTCCAGAATATAACTAAATGGTTGGGTGCATGTTTTAGCCTATAATACTCACTTTAAATGCTTTTCCCCAGGCTTCCCTAACGTTGGAAAGAGCAGTCTCGTCAACACGATGAAGGGGCTACGGGCGTGCAACGCTGGGGTAAAGAGGGGCATCACAAAGTGAGTAGATCTTATCTTTGGTATGTATCTGTAAGAGGGGCTATTTAACAAGACTAACTTTCCACATGTGGACGTTTTCTATAGTATAGCCTTAAACCAGCACTTGATGGCGTCCCATACAATATATGTAGGCCTTAAAAATAATCTGGATTCCAGCAAGGAAATGAGGAAACAAATGCAAGTCTCGATTTACCATGAAGACTACTAATCCAACTCTGATCCTGCTGACATCCCACATCAATGTGACGAAGTCCACCTCTGCATAGCATTGCCCTCTTGTAAATCCAACACAATGACCTGAGTGCTCTATATTACATGTCTAGACCTCACTCCTCTTGTTACGTCCCACCAGGACCATGCAGGACGTGTTTATCCAGAAGAATCTAAAGTTGTACGACAGCCCGGGCATCGTGGCGTCCCCGTCCAACCCACCGGCCTCCATGGCCCTGCGGAGCCTTCAGGTGGAGGAGGGAGAGGAGAAGTCTCTGGAGGCCGTGAGGACGCTGCTGAAGCAGTGCGACAAGGTCCAGGTAAGCGGGTCAGGAGGAGGAGAGAATTGGCCATGTTAAAAGTCGACTTGTATTTTGACTTTCTCTTTTTTTCAGGTAATGCTCCAGTACAACATACCAGACTACAGAAACTCTTTGGAATTTATAACGTTATTGGCAAAGAAACGTGGCTATCTGATGAAGGGTGGAGTTGCTAACATGGAGCAATCGGCGACCACTTTCCTGGATGATTGGACAGGGTAAGGGCTTATGTTTGTTTAGCAAGTCTAAATGAGTGCGAGGAAATGAGGACAATAACGCAATGTCTTGAATATATTATGAAGACTTCTAATCCAACTCTGATCCTCAATGACATGTGTTTATGTAATGAGGAACAAAGGAAGCACATCTTTTAACATTGAATCATTGTTCCAATACTCCACAGGGCCAAGCTGAGTTATCACTGTAGGGTAGAGGGCCTCAGCCTGCCCCCCTACCTCTCTGAGACAGTGGTTACCGAGAACAAGAAGGGCTTGAATCTCCTCAAACTCCAAACAGGAAACGAGGCAACTCTTCAAGGTATGTGTCTCAAACAGATAATTTGAATTGTTGAAATGATGCATCCAGGGTTATTAAGCCTTTAAGGGCTTTTTATAACTGCCTTCAAGCGTATGTTTTATTGTACATTTAGGCTGGAGTCATTGCCTCTTTTAAAACCAACTAAAGGAGCTCAAAGGTGTTCATGGGGTTCTTTATGAAATGACTTTAAACCACATGTTATTTGTATTGCTGATGACCTTTTCTCACCATCAGGTGTTAAATATCCCAACAAGGCCAGTAGCATAAGCCTGATCTCTAAAGGCCCCACAGCCGGTCTGTTGAGTCCCACAAACGTCGCCCAGAAGCCGGTGCCAATACCGAGGGAAGAGGTGAAAGAGGTAACTTTTATCGCAGTGCATCCAGTCATTGTTCTTTTTAAAACAATCTATAATAATGGAGTATATATGTAAGACTCGAGTAGCCACATACTTGATGTCTGTAATGGGGCTGCAACAGACCATAATGACCCTCGCAATTTAGATGTATGCCTCTTTTTTAATGTCTGGATCACAAAAAGGAAATGAGGACACTAACGCAAGTCTGACTATAATGAAGACTTCTAATCCAACTCTGATCCTGCTGGCCAAGACACCCTGTGTCAAAAGTCATCTTGAGTCCACTGTGGTTCATGAAACCTAAGTCCTTGTACTCTTTCCAGCTGGAGGTGCTCAACAGAGAATCTGGACCAGTGGAAGATACCAAGGATGTACAGAAAACTGATAACAAAAGTAAGTTAATATCCAACCAGACTCTAAATTACCAGACTCTAAATTAAGTAAATTGACGGTTCCTTAAATTTTAATTTTGTGGCATTTCTTTTACAGATAAAAGCAACAAAGTCCAATTCCAGTCAGTTCCAGTTGGTACCAGCCCAAACAACGACACCTATGACTTTAACACCGATTTCAAATGAGCACCAGCTTTGGTTTCCTTTGAACCCAAGATCGCCCACCTCTTTACTTGCATACAAGGTTATTTCAGGTCACTGAAATACAAGAATCTAACGGATACTGTTCATGGAGTATGTCCTGTGATAAACGTTTTGAGTTGATTTATAAACTTCCTTCAGATTGTGTATATAGCCTACATTTAATAAACACTTAATGGATCTCATGTCTCCAAAAAGCCTGAAGCTCCCATCTTTCAGAAGTGTAGGTGGGAGAAAGAATCTATAAAAAAAAATATCTAGAAATTGTTACTTTATTGAAGCAAGTAAACAAAATAATGGGTACAACAGTTTTTGATAAATGCTACAAGAACAGAGTTGATATCAATGGTTTGTAAACTAATTCTGTGCACATTTCCTGTTGCTGGTGGTCTGGTTAGTGGTTTGCCTACTTTAAATCCATGAAATGACCACCTGGTTATTCTTTCAAAGAAATGTTCATGAAGGCAGTAAAAAATTCAAGTTACAAATGTCCATTTTTCAGAACAGCCAACTACAAAAGGTATTTCCACTCGTATGTAACGTTTCCACTCGCATGAAATCAAATGTCAGCTGATACAAGATATTGTGGATAAATACAAAATGGGTAACAAAGCTGCAAGGACACCCAACTACTGCAATTCCTTCATGAAATTGGTCCCAATAGATTTAATGACATTCTGATAATTTGGCTATTTAAGAATATAGTGGCATTACTGGTGGATAAGGACTGGTTGCTGATTGGACAGTTGTTTCTTCAACACTAATCCCTTTGTCATTCTACAAAAGCATAGGATTGATATAGCATGATAAATATCTTTAAGAGTTTGAGGCTTTAGACAAGGAGATAAACACCCATAGTCCACTATGTAGTGCTAAAAAACACAGCATTCATTTAAAAACTGAGTGAAGAAAGTGGATGAATCATGAATGGAAGGCAATATGTGACAGGGGCCTTGTGTAGAAGTCGGACATACGGACAATACCTCAGGTCTATTAGACTAAATGATTTGGTAACTGAAGCCATGACAGCAGGTTAATGATGTAGTGTGCTGGGGGTTCTAGTATGTCCGGTAACGCTGATCCAGATATATGAACATTCTGGATGAGTTGACCATTTACGGTTGTTATGGGCGTCCACATGTCGCAACTCCCAATTGGTTGATTATGATTCATCAATGCATGTCTATGGTTTTCTAAATGAGGTCCATGGCATGTATGAGGGGCAACTAACCCACAAATGAACGTTATTCCTGAGATTTCCTCAGCCATGGTCACTTTGCTAGAGCAGGTCATTCATCGTGCGTAGCCCTAGGCGTTACTCTCCCGAGTGTCTGCGAAGAGGACTGAACTTCCCTGTGGGGTCCGGGATGTACCACCTCTCCCAGACGTCAGAGTAGGCTGACTTCACCCCCCAGGGCTTGTAATGTCCGTTCCAGTGGAGGAGCTTTGCTGCCTTCACAAACTGGGCCGAGTATCGCGGGCCAGCCCCTGTGGAGCCTTAAATATGCAGTATATTAAATACACAATATATTATTATTATTATAACTTTATTCAAGACACAGGAAGGTCCACATAGACAGCACACTACATATATATATATATAAATACACACACATGCATATATAAAACAATATAAAACATTTAAGAAGGAATGCAAATGAGGCATTATCAATTATAATACAAACATAATTAAAACACATACAAGCTTCGGGTCCAATGTTTCCAGAAGCAAGATGAGTACCTTGTGTCACTCAGAGATATCAATTAGGGACACAATAATCGTGTTTAGCACAGTCTTATAGTGTATTAATGTAAGGTGTCCTTTAACTAGGATTGAATGTAAAAGTAGTGGGGTGGAGTGTAATATTTGATCACAATATGGGCCTGTGGCAGAGAGCCTTTCATCTTTAATTTAGTAGACTAGTGATGGACAGCAACATTTGTCTAGGTCAATCTGAATGTTCTGAAAATAAAGTAGTTTATTCAGTAGAAAAGCCAGTGAAGTTGAACACAGATTGTTTCTCGTCAGTGGCTGAAGTACTTACCAAGGTGCCTGACGTGCCACATGGGGTCGATGGAGGAGTGATGTTTATAGAACACGATAAGAAGTGGAGGGGTGGTGATGCTGTCTGCCAATGTGTTGCTGTAAAGATCCTGCCTGGAAAACCCATCGGCATTCGATTCATTCATTAGATTCACTCCTGAAAATACTTTAGAATTCAACCTTAAGCAATTACGGTTGCACAATTGCGCAGTAATGCAAAGCTTGCCACACAAAGCAGAATTTTTGCGTTGCTTTTTTTTGTGCATAGCCAAATAAAATCAAAATGTGTTGCAATGACACAATCAGTGCAAGTCTAACACATTTTTTCCCAAACCACTTGAAGAAGAGGTAAATGCAATCCTCATCGAGGTATTTGATGGACAACCCTACCCAAAGTGTCGCTATAAGCACGCTTCAACACTCGGAAATGATCCCAAAACGAACGCCATCTTGTCCCAACCAAGCCAGACAGGAGCACCTGTTAGACTCACTGTGCGTTGAGCTCCATCCAGTGCTCCAGCTGGCCGGAGATGTTCTGGTTCCTCCACTCGGTGAGGTTCGCCACGATGACCCCGGGGTTGAAGGAGCACGTCTTGGCCCTCATCCCCAGCTTCTTGACGGCTTCCTTCTTGAAGTCCAGGAAGCCGATGTAGTAATTCTGATGGACACGGTTCAGTTCAGTGAGGGGTGGGTTAAGGAGTGCCGGAGGGGTTTACCGGCCGTCGGGTGTGTCCTCACCTGGTTCCCAGCCCCGTGTACGATGCCCTTGGTGGAGGCTGAATCACAGTCATCTGAAAAGGCTGCTGCGTGTCCCGGTTTCAAGCTGGTTTCATAAAGGTCTTTAATATCTCCTAAAGACAAAGATCATATGTAAGATGCAGTTATTACGAAGCAGAGCACAGCTCTTGAACAGGATTTCTATTTGGACTAATGATATTTCTGGTACTTGATAAACTGTTGCGGATTTTAGCGGATAATTTGTGAAATAAGAAATGGCAGTTCTATTATGAACCCTTGAGTACGAAAGCAAGGTAACAAGAGAATTAAGGCATAAATAAGGAATCATTCACTGTCTTTTACCTTGCACAATGACATCATCGTCTAGATAGATGGCTTTCTCAGCTTCAGGTAAGTAGAAGGGCAGATAAAACCTAGCAAACGTTAACTGGGATAACATAAAGTTTGCTTTAAAAGAAAAAGTGGATTCAATCAGTTCCCATTGTCTTTAGTAAGAGTGAATGTGTTACCGGTTTCACGGTTTCCAGTCTCTTTGGATCTTTTGATATCTTGCCATTTAGGACATCAGGTTTGAAAACGGTTATTTTGTACTTGACATGGTTGAGCCTGGTCCTACTCAACCACTCCCTGAAGACAGATACAAAGGATTAATGCCAAGCCAAACATGCAAGCTATTTATGCCAATGTTAGTCGTTTTTAGAAAAACAATCGTTCGGTTGACCTAGATAGTATTGGCATGACAGTAGGCCTACTGCACGTTTGTGTTTTGTCTCACTGTAGATGATCCACTGTGTCGTTGAGGGCCACTATGTTGAACACCACGTTGGCTTTGGTGTTCTGATGGATGCTGTTGATTGCAGCCACCACAGCACCCAGTCTCTCCTCAGAGGCAGTGATGACAACAGGGATCTCATCCCCTGTCCTTATTGAGTCTGCTCTGACACTAGGGGACACGTCCGATTCAAAGGGAAGGATCACCCCAGAAACTGAATCTAGAGAATATGAAATGATAACAGTTGAATTCGATCATCATCATCATCATGGACATGAGAGTAGCCTACCGCATAGAAAACACAAAACAACTTAGAAGACAGAATCAGCACATTGAACACACAAGTTCTAATGGCCACACATAAAACATACCTGGAGTTTCTTTCTTTAAAAAGTCATTAAGATTTAAGAGATTTCGTTGAATTACAATCAAGAAGGCGACTACCAGCAGCACCAGAATCACCACATTCACTGAAAGACAAAACCACATGTAAACTGAAGAAAATACAGCCGTAAATAATGTTACATTGGGTTGGGGAGTAAAGACATTTTGAATGAACCCATGTGTTTAACCCTTATAAAGTGTTCAGGTCTGTGGGACCCGTTTTCAGTTTTTAGCTTTATAAAAGTGATACAAATAATTATTTTTTTTGAACTAAGATTCATTGGCTTTGGCTCATTTTCTGTGAGGAACATAAATCAGAAAACATTTTCAATGATGATTTTAATACTAAAAGAAACAAAAACGAGGGGCGTCTCTATTCATAAATGTGATTTAACAAAGGTAAAGTGAACAAATTTAACATATGTGTTGTTTATATTACTTGCAATTGGGATGAAGTAACCATCTGGTGAGTATTTAAAAAAAAAAAGCTTGATTATGTTGAATTAAAAGGCAATGGGTCCAGCAGCACCTCCTGTGTAACAAAAAAACGAACACCCTATGAGGGTTAATCTGACACAATCCTTACTAAGAAGTTAAAATTGCTCCAATACATTGATTTTAAACGTGGAAACTAAAACTAAAAGTAAAAAAAACACTTTACGGTCTTAACTTACCTCTCCTCAATGTCATGATGTAAACAGTTCATTACCCCTTACTCGTGATCAGTAGGATGAAAAACTAGTGCAGTTATATTATATTATGATATTATATTTCACCAAACCGTGGATCGCCTGTTGCGAAGCTAGTATCTGCATCGCGCACAGAAATTAGCCGATAAAAGATGGCTAAATTAAATTAAAACTGGCCCAACTAAATGTATGATTGGTATGGTTCACATGCTCCCGTTTGACTAAAATATAAACAGACGCACAAAGCAAACACTGCCAAGATGTCTATGCTGCCAAGTGCCAACTCAACCTCAGGCTTATTCCAAAACTGCAGTAATATATGGCTATATCCTTGCCTGCTATAAATATTAATGATTACAGCTGTTGTATGTAATATGAACATGAGGTAATTCAGAATGAGGTAGATATTGTATATTTACATGTTTTAATATTATTTTGAATCTGGTCAGAATTTATATTTTAATACGTAAGTTGTGCTCATGTTGGGCAGTCTATCGGACGACCCGAGGAAGCGGACCAGCCACCACAGACCTCTAGCTAAACGGAGTGGCTTCAGCCCATGGACCTATGCTTTAGCCGTTTTTGTCATGCTTTGTACGCATCCTCAGCCAATCCGAATAGTTAAACGATCGGCGAACCTGCGCAGTTCTGGTTTTCGTTGGTCCTGCACACAGTTATACGTATCGTTTGGACACCGGAAGTAAAATATATTTTTGCGAGAACTGTTGTTATAATTCATCGCTATGTTTTCAAAATTCAACTCCATTCCAACGCATATGGTACGTTTTCAAGTGCTCCTGAATGTTATATCTGCTCAAATATCTAGATCCATATTATTTTTGCTCTAAAGAGTATAGTACTTACCATGCTTTTTTGTATCTCATTTTTGTTTAAACAAAGCAGACTCTACTATTAATATTTAGATGATCAAATACATTCATTATACATAAATTCATTAAGCATAGCTAAGTACACTTTACCAATGGTGAATACATTCCTATCTTTCTTTGGTTGCTCGTTCTGCACCGTGCAAACATCATTCTGCTCCATGTGTCGATAGTTATTCATCTATATATCTATAAACCATATATATTTGACCATATTTCAATGTTTCTGGGACGCATGCCACTTTTGTATGATTCCCATGATCATAAAAATCTAGCAAAGAGCCAAAACTATTTTTCATGGCTGTATCAATTTATTTGTGAGCTACGATTTGCTGTGCTTGTTTCATACCAAATATTATGTATTAACTTCCAGGACTATAAAGGCCAGAAGTTGGCTGAGCAGATCTTCCAGGGAATAGTGCTTGTATCTGCGGTAAGAAACCTATATTAACACCTGCATTCCTGATGTGTGCATGCATTGAATGATTAATCCTTATGCTTATGGGTTGTCCTCCAGGTAATCGGGTTTGTCTATGGTCTGGTTATTGAACAGTTTGGCTGGACGGTTTATATAGTATTGGCTGGTTTTGCTATATCTTGTGTGGTAAGTTATTTTCCCTTGTCTATTTAAATGTAGTCTCTTCAACCCCAAACTTATTTGAAGATGCAACATTTCGAGCCACATATTACAAAGTATTTTACAATATTTAAACCAACCAATAATTGAAATGAGGAAGAACCTCATTCTACCTATAAAATGTACCTCTGTTCTCCTTTCAGCTGACCCTGCCTCCGTGGCCGATGTACAGGAGGAGCCCTCTGGCTTGGCAGCCGGCTCTACCAGAGAGCCCTGTGGAGCCCGCTCCCAAACCAGAATCCCTCAAGAAGAAGAAGCACAAGTAATACCTCCCCACCCGATGGCCCCCGATACATTGGTTTGGTGTGATTTTGTAAGGGATGATATTTTGATTCACATTTGAAGGTGGACTTTGTTACAATGTTAGTCACTTGGTGATGAACTGTCTGTCAAAATTAATAAATCCATGACTGAAAATATTTGAGTAAAGTATCCCTATTCAATTGTATTATGATTTTAATAATATACAGATCTTAAAGGAGCTCTAGATATGAATAGCTATAATTGTCGTTTAATTTGGTCAAAATGCCATATCTACCACCAGCTTTCGTATTAAAGAGTGAAATGAGCTGAGGCACATCTCTGACAGAGCAGCGCTCTTCCCTGACTTTCTCCGGGAGTCCATCTTGGCTCATCCTCATCTTCCAATCCGCTCATCCAGGGTCGGGTCGTGAGGGCCAGCCGCTCTAGCAGGGGCCCCAGACTTCCCTTCCCCGGGCCACATTGACCAACTCTGACTGTCCGTCACATTCACACATACAGCATTATCATAGCTCCACCACAGGTGGAAGAAAAGAGTTCTCAATTGACAACTGAAAAGCTCAGAATAACCCTCTAGTTGGCGCCCCACGTTTCTTGGCTAACAGATCAATGATGGCTGGCAGGTGAGTTTTGTCTACCCATCCAACCAACCCCTTGTGCTTGTTTAGTCGTTTTGGCCCACTACTGCTTGGATGATGGAGAAATACATATAAAGAAAATACCCCAAGGTGTTATTGCTGCAAAGTTTTCAGCATGTAAATGTGTTTAGTTGCATTCTTAATAGGAATAAGGTAACAAATTCCTAAAGTTTATTTGACTCTTGTGAGACTTGTAGATAATCACAGAACACCTACATAACTTGAAAAGCAGCACAAACGTGATCTATGCCCTTCATTAAAAGGTAAAGCATTCGGACAATAGCTTGCATTCCAGCCTTAATTATAAAATTCTAAACTTTATAGTAGCACATATTGCTGAAGTTGACACTCTACCAAAAACAATCGAAAGATTCATAATCGTTGCATAGTTATAATACTAAACATATCTCAGAAGTTGTGCAAAAAATGGGATACAATTTAAAAAAATATTAGATAACAGTTACACATCTTGAACATAGGAACAACTACACAACATCATCTTAGGTTAGACATGGATAGATTTTGTTTTTCATCCCTTGAAGGAAATGTCTTCAAAGAACTTCAGCTGCCTCACCATCACAGCATAGGCTAGGTACTTCTCTTCTCCCATTTGTTCGCGAAGGCACACCTGTGAGAAAATAGTTCAAATATTTGAATTGTGATTGATTGACATCGGGGTATATAAAATAATTGAGAGGACTACATTCTCCATTATGTTTTTAAACGGTACACGCAAAAGTCAACCAATTGAACCCCATCTTAACACCCCGTTATTTAATACAAAGGCAAACTTCAAGGGATTTAAATTAAAACATGAATTTAGGTATGCTACTTATATACAATACTTAGTATAAGTGTAGGTGTTCGTGACGGTTTGTCGGCGGCGTGTCATATGAGCTGCTTGGTTCCAGTCCCTACTTGTCGTTTGTGGTCATCCTCCTCATCCATGAGCTCCAGGACTTTGTCCAGCAACTTGACCCCCAGGCCCTTCACAACATCCGTCCTCAGGTACTCGATGGCCCTCCGAATCTTTGCCGGCCCTGAGGTGGTGCCTACAACAGTGACATTTTAACTTTACTTTCAGGTTCAAGCCCCAATGTACCTGCTCATTTAACCAAAAAAAAAGCAGTTAGTTATAGTTGACATGTCTCAGAAAAAGGGATCCCTATAATAATATCACAAAATGAGATGACCTTTTTTACTTTACTTCTAGTTAGAAGGCATCTGTAAAAGGCACCTATTCTTGCACTTAGAGATAGCTCCCTTCTTCTGTACAAATGAAATCTCCTGACTTCTCTCTCTATTCTTGCAGACATGTCCACTCCCCGATAGTGTATTGCAAATAAACTTGGCCTCTCCTGTCAGCCACAACCAATCCATGACTCATGACGTTCTGTCGACTCACCTGTGTTTTGGTAATATCAGACCTGGAATCCTTTCTTGTTCCTGCCCAGGATGTGAACATTTCCCTTCATGTAATCATGTCAGCCCATTGTCTCTCTGAAGACTATTTTGAATTGCTGCCTGTGTGCCTGTGTCCCATTACCATGCTCCATTAAATCAAATACTTTGCTGACTACAACACAACACATGTGAGGGCATGAGAATAAAGAAAGCATCCAGCTTACCCGATGGTAAATCATTGAGTGGAAAGTCGGTTTGGTCCCAAGCCTTCCCGTGAAGCACCAGCGTGTCCCTGTACTTCCTGTTGAGTTTAAACTCTGGCAAGGCAGTGCTTTCGCACATGATGTCGTTAACACGTTCTCGGCCATCCATTCGTAATGTCTGCGTCATCATCTGAACCAGATCATGCATGTCGGTAGATTCAGTCTTCCTGCTTAGAAGGAATGAAGGAGGAAAAATATCGTAAATGTCTGATTCAAAAAATCCTAGCTGAGTGGTGGTTCCAACCTTTTTGGGCCTGTGAGCCCAAATGAACTCCCATTAAGGGCCCCAACATTTGCCTGCAATACCAATGAAACATAGAGTTTAGATTCTCTGCCCGAGCCCGAGCCCGACCCAACCCGGGCCAATATTTCCCACCACTATCCTCGGGCCGGGTCGGGCCGCCATATACATTGATTGAGCTGATTTAGAGAGAGTCTCTTGCTTCAAGTTCCTCCATGTGTTAATCAAAGATGACCTCACCCGGTCCAGGCCGACTCAGCGGTGAAAAATGGTCAGAAGCACCTATATTCTTGAGGAGACTCAATTAGTTTGGCATGTCTGGAAAAACTCTCACAAACTTTTACAGTTGCACCATTGAGAGCATCCTCTCTGGCACATCACTGCCTGGTAAAGCAGCTGCTCTGCTTTACCAGGCGTTCAACATTCTTGAAAGAGGAGCCTCTGTTTGCATTTGCACGGACATTTGAGTCAGATTCAGAAGACCTCACACATGAGGTTCACCAAAGCAGACGGCTTCTCCAGAGGAGAGAGAAATGTGGAGTAGACAGACCATCTATTCTACTTGATTTTGTGGTGTTTCTCGAACCTTATAAAGATGTTTTCCACAAGTTATTCAGACTTTGTAAAATTGCAGTTGTTATTCCAGTCAGTACTGCGTCCTTTGAGAGAAGTTTCTCTGCTTTTGAAACTGATTAAAAACCACCTCAGGACAACATGGCTGATGAGAGGTTAAGTCACCTTGGCATACTTAGTATGGAATCAAGGAGGGCACATACCCCAACATGAATGATTTTGTAAAACATTTTGCCAGTTCTCACAAGAACAGAAGACTTCTAAAGCTATCCGGGGATAGTTAAGCACTTTGCTGTACATATCTTGGTGCCTATGGTCATGTTCAATGTAGACCTAGATGGTGGTCATGTTTGAAACCTACCTGTTGTGTAAAATTGAAAAGATTTTTGTAATTGATTATGTTTTATAATTATCTGGTTTGTATAGGCCTTTTGCCTGCACATTTTTATGAACATTTTAGTATGCAACATTTCATAGATTTGATGTCAAATAAACGGCAACGTATTTCATCCACTCATCTCCGGTATGCTTTACTTGCTTAAAATATTTTCACTTGGTGATCCAGAATCAGAATGTTAATGTAGAGAGGGGGACCCTAGTTTTGCTGATAACTGCTTTTGTGAACACGATAGTGAGTGAGTAAGAGAGAGAGATATCTGGGTTATGAAAAAAATAAAATAATAATAATAGTATTATGATACATTTGATGTGTAAATCACTTTTCGTTTGTACAATCTCAAAACGCATACAACTGAGTGCATGACATTTTTGTAAAACAACACACAAAACAACAAGAAGACTATCGGAAGGTCTGTTAAGGGGGGAGTTTTACAGCTGATAGGTTTGGTGGCTCAATGGCCGATAGGGCTGGAGGTTGAGTGGCCTATTGTTTTGCTTTTTTAAGTGGCCCACTATGAAAAGTTATTGAAGACCCCTGCTCCACAGCTTTTAAGTCAGCCAGTTGCCAACCTCCCATTTGGCATACCAGGTGACCCCAGTCTTGACCAAATCCAGAATATTAGCCTGAGATGAAAGCTATGAGAAAAAAAACCCTGAGGCAAGCCACTGCAGCCCTTCCCACTGTGTTAACCGCCCTTACCCTTCTCTGCCATCGCCCTCGGAGCGCTCTGTGGAGCTTGTGGACGAGCTGCAGTCGTCCTCCTCTGACCGCTGGTCATGTAGACGCTCGTTCTGGAGGAAAACACAACTGGTTACTTATTAAGGACTAAGAAAGTCCTGTTGTCAGATATCATGTCAATCAAAGTCTTCATCCACACATGGAAAGATCTGTAGACGTCTACCTGACCGAGCGGGTCGCCGGACTCAGAGACCGATCTGCAGGCTCGGACATCCTGCTGCCTGCTCTGATAGGTTGTGACGTCGTAGGACGCCCGTCTCACAGCATGGACTACTGTGGAAGACAGACAACGGCGTGAGCGGTAAAAAAGTACAACTCTGGATAACTTATTGGATGGGATTCATTGTTCTAGCATCCATAGCAAAAGATTAGGATGATTAAGGCATTTTTGGAAACTAGTTTTCATCATTTATTGATTCTTAACCTCACACTGCTTAGGAGGTTTGGTTTTAACTTCTCCAGGTTATATTTCCAACAGGGTTTTCCACCATTGACCTCCTGCTTTCTACCGGGCCGACGCGCTCTACTGGACCAGCCGTTTCAGGCTCTCTTTCTATTCTTCCCCGTGGATTAAAGGTGATTCACCTGGCTGGATGGCCTGTTCCTGGGACTGCCTCAGCCTTCTCCTCTCTCTGGCCGACAGAGGGGGCGCCTAAACAAAAACAAAACGGTTATAATATCCCCCATCCAGCGGCCCCAGGCCCGCTCAGCTTAAAGGCCCTTCTTACCTGTGGAAGTGCCAGTAGTCCACCACCGAAGGGACGAGTGGAGGACGACGAGGAGGTGGCCGTGGGGCTCTTCTTCTCTGTGCTCACCCTGCTCCTCTTCCTCCGGTCCCCCGCTGGGGTCTGGGCCGGAGGGGGGGGCAGCGGCCTGGCAGAGAGCCCCCTGGACTAATGATGGAGATATTATAGATGAATATGCTAATATATATGCCATGACATACACTGCCACAAAGCAATTGAAGCTATCGAAGATTATGATGCTTAATGGTGTTTGATCATTTGACCAATACCTTTAATATAATGCCTCCTAATCTTAGAATGCATAATTATGCATCCATAGATGCTATCTTCTGTGGCATTTGACAGAATCTGGGATTTTTGAAATGCATTGCATTGATGATGCAAGAGCTTATTGCATGACACAAGTACATGTCGGTGGATAGCTTTGGTGGACTTTTCAGCGCTCACTTGTAGGAAACTTCTTATTCGATAAAATAGTTTGAAAACATTTTTTTCCTTTTTTAGTCCAAAACTCATACCCAGGCAAAGCGTACCGAGGCAGATATGTTGTGAAACCCCGGGCTCCTCGTACCTTGAGCTGATCCACGAGCATGCGTCCGTCCTCCCTCTGTCTGTGCTGCTGGGACATGGAGGGCTCCATGGAGAAGTGAGGACCCACGAGCCCCGGAGCACACCGTCCGCCCCACCCAGATACTGGATGTGAGGATGGGCTTGGGTCTTCATGTTGTTCCTAAAGTAACACAAATACCTCGATATTGGTTTTCCTTAAATTGGTAAAGACTACCTGTATATGAAACTTGACTTTATCAATCTAAACCTTAATCTCAATATACAAATATTGAGATTAAGATTCCTTAATCCCTTAATACTCACCATGGCTGGAAATGGCTCCAGTAGCTTTTCAGTTGATTCTAGGATCTCCTAAAGAGGCAGAGGTGGAGTTTAGGTGAGTCTCAGTTCTGAATAACCACGGTCAACAAACCGGCCACACTCACTTGGCCATTGGAGGGGTTTTCCGCCGCTTCCTTCTCTTCGTCTGCAGAGCTGTGGACCCCCGCAGCGCTCAGAGCCGCGCTCGGACCCAGCGGGGGGTTCTCTAACGCCGATTCTTTCAGTAGCTCCATGGTGTCGTCCTTGTCATCTGCAGCCGAAGGCGGTGGCTTATCGCTTTGGGCCTCCACAGCGTGTGAGTGGCAGGGCGACCCCCTGCTCCGGCCCTCCTCCTCCCCTCCCCGCCGGGACGGCTCTGGTTTCCTCTTGTGCTTGCGGTCCCTGGGGGCCGCGGGGGGGCCGGGTCGGGGTGCATCGGGGGGGCCGGACACTGCCGAAGGGGGCCGCTGGGCTGGGCTCTCCGCCGGCCCCTCCCCTCGGCCCGGCGGCTGCTGCTGCTGCACGGGTTCAATATCAATAGTGATGCTGCTGACGGTCGCCAGACTGCTGGAGAAGGGGCTGGCTTCGGGGGCGGGGTCAGGCGAAGGGGACCGGGCTGGGGGAGTGGGGGCGTGGCCGTTCTGATCGCCGTCCCTCTGGGGAGAGCAGGGGCTTCATTTTTGTTACTTGAAAAGACAAACTTACATCGGCACAATCTACATCAGATTCCTAAAATGGAATTTTAGGAATGGATTAAAATAGCAAGTGAAAATAGAGAGAATTATATTATGATTATAATTATATATTATGAATCTAATATTATTCTATGGAGCAATTTACTTTTCTGGAGTATTTCGTAGTATTCTGGATAGGGCTGCTCGATTATGGGAAAAATCATAATCACGATTATTTTGGTCAATATTGAAATCACGATTATTCAAACGATTATTTTTTACTTTGAAACAGAGCTTTGAAATTTCGCCTTAAAAAAATACACAAAATGGTCCAAAAGAAAAATTTCCAATCTAAAATGATAAACAGATATGTATCCAGCTGTTCTGCCCTTTCTATAAAAAAAAAAAAAATGAAAATTGAAAAACTCGATAATTTAAATGTTGTGATCGTTTGACGCTAAAATCGAAATCGCGATCAAAATTTGCTTAATCGCCCAGCCCTAATTCTGGAGTATCCTGGAGTATCCTGCTCACCCTTGGGGGCCGGGGGAGGGGCGGGCCGGGGGGGCTCTGTGGCGGTCTCTTTGGCTGAGGGGAGACACCTGACCCTGCCCTGCTGCCACCGGCGTCACCGGCCCCATCCACAGCCTTCCTTCTGGACTTGGCGGTTTTCCTAGAGTGACACAAAGTACACAAACCGGTCTATGATGGACCCCCAGGGCCATTATTTTGATACAGCAGAAAAAGAAAGAGCAATAGAGAAAATAAAGATGTTATACAAATTAGAAGAAAGAAATTAAGAATGAAAACTACAGGAAAGAAATAAAGAATGAAAGAAAGTTACATTGTTTACAGAGAAACTGTAGATTACAAACATGTATTACAGTAAGTGAGGAAATATAATAATAATAATACTAATAAAGAGAGAGATTCATGGCTGATAGATTCTTGGTAACATCAGGAGAGAAAAAAGTAATCCCGGGTTGAGAGCTCCACCTACTCCTTGGTGGCCTCCAGGAACATGGCGATCTGCCTCTTGATGTAGGGCTCTCTGAGGATGAGCTTCACATCGGGACGCTCCTCCGGCCTCTTGCACAGCATGCTCCTGATCAGCTCGCCCAGGAGGGGGTCGTACTGACCCGGCATCTGAGGCAGCTGGCGGGACATCCAAGGGAAACCATGAACAATGAATAGTCAAACCGTGACAGGCTGCATTACATTATTAACTCTGCGTTATTCATTAACGCCAAAGCCCAGGGGGGGAGGGAGCAGGGAGAAAAGAGTGAGAAAAGGGAAGAAATAAGGGAACATATATTGGTCAACATTTCGAAACTATTTGATCACTGTTTCTGGGCATTGTCATTCAGACTAAACTAAAGCTGAACATACTATATGTAACACATTATTTACCTTCCCTTGTACAATGCGGTAAACCAGCGAGTTCATATCCTTGGCATTGAAGGCGTGCTTCAGTGTCGACATTTCATACACACAGCATCCCAACGCCCATACATCTGACTGGGGACATAAACATCATATTGTATGAGAGACAATCATCCAGATTTTGAAACAAACCTAAAAATTCATACACAATATGTCTAATCCACATTTATCAAACAATATCTTAATAACCCAATAACACTTAATGTGTGTACCCATTAAAGAAGACATTTATGCACCCAGTTAAGGGGCGCCCTCAGCCTGTGTACCTTGTGATTATAGGGTTTATTGGAGAAGAGCTCAGGGCTCATGTAGTACGGCGTTCCGATCAGGGTGCTGGCCATGTCGTTCTGGTTCTCCAGGACCCTCGCGATGCCCAGGTCTCCCACCTTGATGATGTTGGTCTTGGTCAGGAAGATGTTCTGGGTCTTAAGGTCCCGGTGAAGGATGTGCTTCTCATGCAGATACTGTTCAATCAGACAGTGTGCTTATAAACATATTTAGAGGAAACACATCTTATCTGACTTTTTCGTTTTTTTATAAAGTACTATTAAAGCAGGGGTAGTAGTTATGCAGCAGGGGTGTACAGGAGTGATTTAGAGTTGTTGTTTTTTGTTTATGCAATAACCCACTTTACTGTAATGTATAAAGTACACTACAACCTAAAGGCCTTTAGGATATAGCCTACCTGGAGCGCCATGGCAATCTGGACAAACCACTCCACCACCTGCCTCTCAGGTAGGAGGTCCCCCTTCTGCTGCTTGAGTCTGTGGTAGAGGTCCCCGCCCTCGCAGAAGCCCATGACGATGTAGAGCTGGCAGTCCTCGCCCTCCCAGGACTCCCGGTAGGTCACGATGTTGGGGTGCCGCAGCTGGGACAGCAGCTTGGCCTCCTGCTCCGCGGCACGCCTCTCCCGCTTGGTGGACTTGGTCAGGTTCAACTTTTTGATGACGTACTGCGGGCGGATAGGGGGGAGGGAGCAGTCAATGAACCAGAGGAAGCAAATCATGTCGATTCAGGTTGGATCGGCACATTTTCAGGTATTACCGCTATGCTGGATCTGTAAATTCCATGTTAAAAGCCATTTTCGAAATTATTTCTACAGTGTCGTCACATCATTATGATTGATGGTGCTGATACTGTATGATTGATGGGTCTGATACTGTATGATTGATGGGTCTGATACTGTATGATTGATGGTGCTGATACTGTATGATTGATGGGTCTGATACTGTATGATTGATGGGTCTGATACTGTATGATTGATGGGTCTGATACTGTATGATTGATGGTGCTGATACTGTATGATTGATGGGTCTGATACTGTATGATTGATGGGTCTGATACTGTATGATTGATGGTGCTGATACTCTATGATTGATTGGTCCGATACTGTATGATTGATGGGTCTGATACTGTATGATTGATGGGTCTGATACTGTATGATTGATGATGACGTCATCTGGAGCTCAAGCTCATCCTAAACCAAGATGGTTTGTTCTGTCTAGACACCGTTCTGTCATGTAAGTGCAATTTATATATTTATTTATATTAATGGATATAATTCCACTTTTTGACCAGTCTGGGAGATGTCAGCCAACACAGCGTGTTGTTAAGCATATTCTACAATGTGAAGATGCTAGATGAGCAATGATCCTCGAGGTATATATAGGGATATATCTTTGGTTCTTACCTGTTTCCGATCTGCTCTGTGTTTCACCAAGTTCACTTCTCCATAGCTCCCTTTCCCCACCACTCTGATGAACACATAGTTATTCATCACTCCTCGCAAACTGTTAGGAAACCGACCTTAAAGTTGATTCACAGTCCAAATAAATGCAATGGCTCTCCTAAGTATGTATAAGTACAATTGATAAAGCGCGTATGCATCATTGCAAATAGGATTTATTCAATCATCTGTCTGTCTGCAAGTCTTCAAAACACAGGAAGTGTTCAGTCTCTCGTTTTCCGTCACTAGGCAACTGGTTCTGCATGGCCACGTTGGCTGGAGGGGCTTCAAGACACAAATACAAGTCTTTACTGGTATTGCGCCCTCTAGGGTCCACACGTAGAACCGTTCTCAGGGGTCGAGGAAAATCCATAGACGGGATAAAAATAACTCGTTTTGGTACAACCTCTTTATCAATTCAATTCAAATTCAAACTAAAAAAAGCTTAATTGGCATGAGTAACAAACATATACATTGTCAAAGTATAAAACGCTAATTACAAAATACATATCGATATTACACTGTTAAAGGCCCACTATGCAACTTTTTTAGCCAAAATTACATTAATTATGCAGGTTGAGAGTTATTCTGATGGTTCTGCAACCATTTCTGGGTCGTTTGGTGGGTGTGTCATTGCCCCATGTCGCCTCTCCAAGGAAAAAGTGCATATGCAACTTGCTCTGTTCGGACCGACACAATCCAGGTGTGACGCAGCGGAAGTATCCAATCGCGCCTCAAAAATGTAGTCAGATTGTAGTTTCGAAAATGCTTTACGGCACAGACACACCCCCAAACATGGCACAGGCTAGATATAAACAGCCAGTTGCGAGGCAATTGTTGCATTCATCATGGATCAATCGACTGATAAGGGACCCAAGAGGCGACTGTCGGTGGAACAAAAGAAGAATGGACCAGAAAAGAGACCAGACAGGAGTGAAAGGGGAACTATGCAGCTTTTTGGCTTGATTTACCTTAATATAACAGGCTAAGAGTCATTGCGATGGTTCTATTATACATTTTTGTTCGATTGTTCGTTGTTTCAACTCCCCCTTGCGCATCTTGGCGGAGAAAGGGAATATGTTTCTGCCGGCGACCCGCCGCCCACTCTCGCGGGAGTCTCGGGTCTCGCGAAGTAACGAATTGCTTTACGGCACAGACCCCCAAACACGGAACCGGCTCGATATAAACACAAGTAACTACAACAGAGAGGCCAGACACGAGTAAACGTTGGGCAAGCTTTTCAGGAATAGCGTGAACTGAAAGAAAATGAAGACTGCAAATCAGACGCCGACTTGGCCGTGTTGCTTTTGAATTTGAAAGTACCCTTGGGTGAACTTTGTCTTCGTGGTATTCTTGATGTTGATAGACTCTGTACAAATGTGTTTGCTCAACCATTTTGTTGTGAGCCCTGTAAAAATAGTTTTTCTCGACCGTTTTGTTGTGAGCCCTGTATGTTTCTAGCTTGCTTGGTTGCAACCATATAAACACCTTTGTTTCCATGGGTGTTTTGCTGTTCGTCTGTCTCGTCCCCCAGATACAGGCTGAAACCCCGAATCCAGGTTCTTGTTTATTTAGATTATTATGTTGGCCAACAGTCTTACACTGATTGTTCTGTTCAACCTAAGATAAAACAATTATAATCTAGGATATAAATTCTCCCCGTCAACTATAAAAAAGGATGGATTTATGTTTATTGCAATACAAAAACACCATTTTAAAAAGGTATAACCTTGCCTACACTTTATGAACATCTACTTCGGACATGGCTCCACGCATTCGCCGGCTTCTTTGAAAACAAATGCACATGGCTCGCGTAGAAGTGCATGGGGAAGGGTCGTCAACGAGTTTTTACGACAGTGTTGTAAAATATCTACTACGAAGCTGTAGGGGGCACTGTGTAGAGAAATTTGCGTGCCAAACCAAGAAAACAGCGAAGAAATGCCCGATCCTGCATAGTGGGCCTTTAAATACTCAATATAAAAAAAGTAAAATGTGGGATCTTATAAAATTTCCGGTATCTCCTATCAACAAATGAATTAAAGATACCCTCTAAATACCTTTTTTTTTCCTCTTTTAAACTCTGTAGCACTTTGAGATATTTTTTGCTCTACCAATAAAATGTATTGTTATTATTATTATTATAAATACACAGTATTGATATTATGGTGGACGTCTGCAATAGTGCAATCATTGTGGAAAAGTGATTCCAGTGAGATGAGTCTGTTTATGGGGAGTTTGAGGTCCTTCTCTCATCACAACAGTTGACGAAGGCGTTATCATCTCGCAACGGATAACCGCGGCAAGAGAGAGAGAGGGACTTTAGATCCATGGGTTTAGGGGCGGGAGAGAGGGAGGGACTTTAGATCCATGGGTTTAGGGGCGGGAGAGAGGGAAGGACTTTAGATCCATGGGTTTAGGGGCGGGAGAGAGGGAGGGACTTTAGATCCATGGGTTTAGGGGCGGGAGAGAGGGAGCGACTTTAGATACATGGGTTTAGGTGCCAGAGAGAGGGAGGGACTTTAGATATAGCCTATGGGTTAAGGGGCGAGAGAGAGGGAGGGACTTCCAACAGTGATACTCGTTTCCGTTAATTGTTTCGTATTTTGCTTTGTCAAACTTTTTGTCAAAACTATATATTTATTAGGCCTATCCTTGTCCTGTTGTTTGAACTCTTGTCATGTTCCTATGCTTCTTGCTTTGGAGAGGGTTAACTGGCGTCCATGCCGCTCTAAGAAGTACGAGACAGGAGATTGCGTTGAGGGGTAACGCACAATTCTGCCATAGAATATGTAATATTTGCAATATATTACAGCGTTTACATCAATTATCATTCAATCCTTCTTATGAAGATATTCATGCATGGCAAATTAGGCATGATGACATTTATTAATATTACAAAGTTATACTTATATTCATTTTCTTCCCTTTTCTGCTCTGATTGTGGAGTAGGCCCTACTATGCTAAATATATGTTCTTGAATTTGACTTGGAAATTAACCTAGCTTTGTGACAATGAAAATGTAGCTTTGTATCCCGGAACAATATCTTCACAGTATCTTTTTGTTCAAAGGGAAATATGATTCTGATGTATTAGCAGCCTTGTTGGTCAGCCAAGGACTGAAAGAGCCAAGTATGGCTCTGTAGCCACATGGTTCAAAGGCACCGGGGGGTGTCTCCTAGGCATGAACTTCAGGCATAAAGTAAACCATCTGAACTCCAGATACTTAATTTGCTTAACTGTTGCGAAGCTTATTTCATTACCATTATGTCACAAGATAAGAACTGTGGAGTTTATGGACCTAGGTAATAAACATTGTGATTGATTTACTTAATCCAGGGTAGGTCTCATTGTGGGTAACAGAAAATCAATACACAACATTACAGGGAACACACTGATGCAAGGAAATCTAATCATCAAGTCTCTGCATCATTGATTTCAATATCTGTGTAGAAAGGAAAAAATGGATACACTGTGTAGACCAAACGAATGCAATCACACATGAGGGTAAAAACAGCAGTCTGCCCCATATATGCACTGAAAAATGTGCCTGTCCTCCACAAGATGGTGTGGTTAGTCCCGTTTGGCAGTCCACCATGTCATTGTGTGTGCACAGGGTAAAGCACTCAACATTAGCCAAGCTAATATTTGCAGATGGTTAGACACCAAATAAATGAAAAATTTAGACATTACATAAAGGCCTAGGTAGATGACTACCCTTCAGTGCAACATTGATGTTGGCAATGAATATAGAAATCAGAGGCACATGCAATTCGGGTTCAGGAAAAATCATTCAACTGAAATGGCAACCTGCTATCTCATTGAAAAAATCAAAACAAATATTGACAGTGGGAGCGCTGTAGGTGCGGTATTTTTGACCCTGAGCAAAGCATTTGATACAGGTAATCATAGCGTTCTGCTCTCAAATGTGTCCTACCTCACTGGAAGAAAACAATGCACCAGAGTTGGGGATAGTACCTCATCTTTCATTGGCTGCTCTGTTGGTGTCCCGCAGGGCTCAATTTAGGACCTCTGTTATTTAACTTATATGTAAATGATCTGCCACTTGTATGCCCAGAAGTTGACGTCCAAATTTACGCAGATGACACGGTCATTCTCGCACATGGAAAGAACAAATGTGAAGTGGCAGCCAAATTAACGGAAGCAATGGCCAGAATTTCTGATTGGTTCTCAGAGTCCTGCCTGACACTTTACATCAGTAAAACAGCATGCATGTACTTTTATAATAGAAAAAATGGAAATCAGCCTGATATCATTGTTATTGGAGAAAGGATCCAGACTGTTTCAAATTTTAAATATTTAGGAATAACTGTTGACTCACAGCTCTCGTTTAAGAAACATGTGAAGCAGGTGTGTTATACAGTCTAATTCAATCTAAGGAATTTTAGGCACATTAGGTACCAGCTCCCTCTGATGCAGCAAAACTTTACATGCAAAAGCTGGTCACAAACTGGAAAAACAACACTTGCTCCACTGCAAACACTTTACAAACAAACACTCAAAGCACGGGACAAAAAGCCATTAAGATATCACTACTGTAAAATAATACAAAGACATAATCTCATGACCATTGAATGTTTTTTCGTTTCTTGCTGAGTATGTTTAGTTTACAAAATAATGAACGATTTGGCCGCTCCTCCGTTGAATGAGTTTGTGTCACTGAGCTCAGACAATAGAAGAAGAACGTCCAACAGAGGGGACTGTGTAGTACAGCACAGATCCACTGAGTTTGGCACATCCGTATTTTCAGTTAGAGCCACAAAGTCTTGGAACTCAGTACCAAGCGAGATAAGAGAGTGGAACACCTTTGCTGGTTTTAAATGTACGATGAAGTCATGGCTGAATTTAACCCAAGCATGTACCCATCATGCATAGACTGTTGTCTTAATGTTGTGATGTCCTGTTGTTGTGGTGTCCTAATGTTGTGCTGTTGTTGTTGTTGTGGTGTCCTAATATTGTGATTTTATTGTTCGTATTGTGTTGTTGTGTTTTACTATTGTAAAATTGTGTGTTATTGTTTTTTATACTTCAGTGTTAAGTTTCTTTTTTGACAGAGATGTTATTCTCTGTTTCCTGCCCAGGGACTACAGATGAAGTTTACCGTTAATCATTTGGTGGAATGTTCATATGTTTTGATTTTGTTCTTAAAAATAGGTGGAACAGTTAAACAACCATATCGTTGTTATACTATGGACAACAAAATCAATAGAAAGACCAGTCAATTCTTTAATAAAAAATCAGTAGGCCAACTCTTTTTATGAATTTCAATGCGTAAAGAAAATATGGTTAAGGTTTCACCTTTAACTGTGAGTATCCGTCCATGCATGTACATATCCAGAGATGTACTTATATAATTATTATCATTATTATTATTTTAGTAGTATTATAAGGCCTATATAATCAAAATGAAAAAATAATAATAAGTCAGGTAAGAGTAAAACGTCTAGGTTAAATAAGGGACATCATAACTTCTCATCAAACAAAATAATTACAATTATGTATCTTAGAAACCAAATTGCCAGCAGAAGCCTCTTGTCTACCTGTGCGCCGCCCGAACGCCGGCGGTGATGATTGGTCACTTTGTGTGTGTCGCCGTGTGACGTCACGGGGAGTGCTGCTGCTGCTTCTCGAGCCGGTACTACAGTTCCTCCGCGAGCGCTCGGAGTTGAACAGATAGACTCTTCCTCGAGACTCGACCTTTGAGACCGACACACTGCAGGTAGGTCCTCTTTACATGACTGACACTCGAAATGTAGGAGGTTTTGGTTCAAATTGTGTAATTTGTATTCGTAAGGAGAATCCATTATTTGTATATGAGCGTAATCAAGGAAGACACCGAAGGGGTTTCAACAATTATTCTGAATAAACAGTGTCCAGCGGACGGTGGAATCAGAGAGCGCAGCTCTAACTCTTTCACATCTCATTGGACTATTGAGCCTGAATGCAACTTGGGAAAAAAATGTAGTTTTGCTGACCCGATTGACATAATGGATGCTATTAAACAGACTACAACTGAAACCCTCCTCTTTATCTACTCTATCTTCAGCTCAGCTTTCTTCTCTTCACCCCCCCCCCCCCGTATGTTCATGTGTTCATGTGCCCCCGCCATAAACATTGGACCATTAAGGAGAGTTTACAGTTAATAGTAAAGGATCGTTTCGCCGCAGCTTACAAGAAGTCCGCTTATCAACTAATAAGCTTGCTTTGAAAGGAGATTTGTCCTGTGTCACTTACACCCTCATGTCCTACGAGAAGGCTGTGCGGAATCACACTGGTTATAGTCGTGGGGTAATTTAGGCACCCAGTCAGTCAGCCAGCCAGCCAGTCAGTCAGTCAGTCAGTCAGTCAGTCAGCCTGTCAGCCAGTCAGTCAGTCAGTCAGTCAGTCAGTCAGCCAGTCAGACAGCCAGTAAGTCAGTCAGCCATTCAGCCAGCCAGCCAGTCAGTCAGTCAGTCAGTCAGTCAGCAAGTCAGCCAGTCAGCCAGACAGTCAGTCACACAGTCAGTCACTCAGTCAGTCAGCAAACCAGCCAGCCAAACAGAGAGACGGCAGATGTTTTGATGTTGACTCTGATATTGAGGGGAGTTATAGCACACAGATGCCAAATGGTTAAGGGTAAGTAGAGTAGGGGACCTGTTGGTTGGCTTTCTCATAGTTATACTCATAGTTATAGTCAACGTGGTTGTATTACATATGTAATAGCTTTTTATATTCTTCGTAGTAGTATTATTATTGTTATATTATTATAATTTCTGAATGTTTGATGTTGATGATTATAATGTTAATGGTACTGAGGGTTAATGGGTGAAATGATTTTAAAGGTTAATCAATTATCCAACATGAGTTAGAACCGAGGGATTTGGGTGTCCACATTAAAAGGCAATGGCAACTCATTTCATTTGGCTATATCAACGGCTTCATTTAAGCTAGGCTTTCAAAAGTGTTAGCATCTTGGATAACATCACATTTGTTATGATGATGACACTTTATATTCCGGATAATAAGATGACGTTCCCAGCCTCATTCCGTCTCAAGAGATGTCAACAGAGACAACCGGTTCAAAGTATGGAAAGTAACAAAGTATGGAAAGTTACAAAGTGTGTCAAATTACAATCAGACTTCCATGAGAGGAGGGGGCTTGAGTCTTGTGCTTTATCTGTAATCTTTGTGTACACTAGGACTGCAGAATTGATCAGAACTTGGCAGGATTCAGAGCCACGCGACTGCGTAGAAGTTAGGATGACTGGTGCTGGGAGGGTAGAGAGATCCAGAGAGCATGGCTCACAACGATGTTCATTTGCAAATGTGCACCACAGCTGATCCGCTAATGGGATGCTAGTGTAATTTAAAATGAGAATTTGTAATCAAATGAATACGTATTCAAATGTCAAATGTATAGTACATAAAATCCTTTTGATATTTTGATGCATCCTTTTCTTTTCTTAAAGTCAAATGAAACAGTTGAGAGAACAACAACTATAAGAAGGCCACATTTGACTTTACAGCACGTGTGTGTTTGTGTGTGTGTGTGTGTTTGTGTGTGTATTTGCTCTGTCCATCGTGCCTTCACAGGAATGGGAAACCAGTGAGTACCGTGAACCATACCTCGGAGTAGGGGAATGCTGCATGTTATGTAGAACCTGTAGAGAATGTGGTAATGTTTTGCTTTCTTGCTATGGTCCTCCCCAAGCGTTCTGTCCCGGTTGACTCTTGGTTATCTGATGGCCTCACTTTGTTTGTCTCCCCCCTTCCACTGGCCCCAGCTCATCTCCTGAAATTAGCAACAAGGTTTATTTTGGGCTTCATTGTTTGCCCTATACCGCATGACCGCCTTTTGTCCTATCTCCTGCTGTTTGAAGACCTACCTGCTGTTGGCTCTCCCCGCCTTCATTCCTGTCCGTTGTCTACACTTCTCTGCTTTAACTTTTGGGAGTGGAAAGCTGCTTGTCTAGCTTTGAACTTCAACTTGCACTGGGTTTGCACTTTGTGCAGTGCCAGTTGAAACAGAATATCAATACGAGGAATCCAAAGCGTCCAGTGTTGAAGTAGGTTTACATTATCATCTAAATAAAGTTACTTAAATCCCCCGCTGTAATGAATGCATGTATGATAGTCTATTAGCACTTATTCATGTGTTGATCACTAATCATGAGGACCACACACGTCGTGCATGAATATTGAAGTTTCTCCTCATGTCTTCATCTAAGTTGAGAGGAAACTGTGCAATCTTCAGTCACTACGTCACATACCGCTCACAATATTGTTTATTGTTATTAGGGCGGATTATCTCACACCTTTGCATTTTGTTTGACGCAGCACAAACAATTTGAACTTGAAAAGGATTTGTTGGGTTTCACAGACATAAATTAGCATCCGCTTTGATGCTCAGCCGTCCTTTCCACTTGACTCCACTCTTACAGGTCTTAAATATGACTAGTGAGTCGATCTGTCATTTTACAGTACAGCATGGCCATTAGAGCGATGGAGAAACAGCTAGCAATTGATCCTTTACGTCCAGAGAACGACAACAGTGGGATTGAGAAAGCACTAAGGGTTAATGTTACAGGGCACTTTGTGTGTTTGTATGTGTGCGTGTTTGCGTGTGTGCCAGCTACAGATGAGCAGTTTCCTCTATGACCGTGTGTCAGTCCTTTGACACATTTCACTAGACTTCCTCCTACCACTTCCCTCCACCATCACTTTGCATGCTGCGTTGCCAGGCCTCATTTAGTCGTTGTTTTCCCTACATTCTCTTTGTTAGCATACTAAACCGTCAATGGGAGGATTACATTTCAACCTGGGGAATGTCCTGCAGTACATGAGAAGCTTTGAGCTGGGGTGAAGCTTCTGATACTTCCTGTTCATTCTGTCTTCGCGCACGTTGTTTTAGCTTAGACAGAAGATACCATCTAAAAACAATCAGTTTGTCATGAGTCCGCCCCAAGTTGTGGTGATAACTATCTAACCGGGAAGAAAAATGCCCTCCAACAACATTTAGTTATATAAATTCCAAAAGCCTTAATGCGTAAATAATTATGTGGTTGATAAAAAATCCACTTGCCATTTACATTGCTGATGCATTAATTCCCTTTGTGCAGTCTAATGGTGGCTTTGTTTGTTAACATAATTACTACAGCTAACTGTCAGAACTGACTTCCTGATTTCTACTTATTTGCCTTCTACCTTAAACTGTGTGTGTGTGTGTGTGTGTGTGTGTGTGTGTGTGTGTGTGTGTGTGTGTGTGTGTGTGTGTGTGTGTGTGTGTGTGTGTGTGTGTGTGTGTGTGTGTGTGTGTGTGTGTGTGTGTGCGTGTGTGTGTGTGTTAGGGTGTGAAAAAAGTATTTAAGGTGACAGCATCTGTCACAGTAGTTGACATTGCAAAGACAACCTGTTACTAAGTAAACCATGGCGAAGCCACAAACTCCATAATGGTTAAGATATGTTTGATTTCTGTGGCAAACTGAAAGGCAAACAGTGGAGAACAAATGAACAGAGCAAACATTCTCCACCCAAGCGGTTTTCAACCCAACCTTTTGATTTCCATGGAGATCTCTGCTGCCGACCGCCGTGGCGATGGTCCAACCCAGAACAATGTGTTACATCATCCACAGATAGACAGACTGGGAAGTTGCTAGGCAGGCAGCAGGAGTAGGGGAGTGAGGAGGACTGATATGAGCCAGGCTATTTTAGTCCGGAAGGATTGTGTTGGCCACGGTTTACGGGCTTGTACCATCATGGCTGCAATCTCCCCTGCTCTCTCCCACACAGGACTGTGGGACACCCCAATTCATGCTAAGTCACATCAAGGAAATGCATTCTTTCATTGGAGAATGATCAGCCATAGTCAATGAGAGCAACAATATGAGCCGAGGCTTTCCACACAGTATGGCTGTAATATTCCTGAAACTATGGTTCATATTTCATCATATTTGTTCATATTTGATTAGGGGTTTAGATCATTTTTGTTTATCACCCAGTGATGTGAACTGAAAACAGTCAGAGAGAAAAACAATTTTTAACACAAATGCCTTCACTTTCTGCAAATGTTCCAGTTATTTTAAAGACGTGTTGTTTGTGATCATGCTTGATAAACAAATTACAAATACATGCTTAGTTAAACCACTGATTTTTTTTTTTTAATTTTAGAAAAAATGCTAATTGCTTTTTGAATGCCATTACAGTTTAGCTAGAAGAACAGGACCTGCTAGATTCTTATGCCACTTGAGATCCTTTTTAATTAGTTTACACACTTGTGCTTTTACATGCTTGTTCTGATAACTGGTTTAGTAACATTCCAGGTATGATTAAGAAATATATTCCCATACTTTTCTTTGTTTTTTTTGCTTTATTACCTTGCTTCTCGATCTCATTGCAGAAGACAATTCAAAATAATAAGTGTTACCTTATTTATTAATTAAAATGTGTATAAAATGGTAAATGTATATTTAAAATTTATACTCTAACAAAAACATAAAAACAAGACTATAACTCATTCGTAAGCAGCTCTTGGCTGCTTGACCCTTAAGCATTGTGGTAAACACTGTCCTCTCCTCCCTTCCCCCCCCCCTCCTCCTCTCTGTCGCCTACTCTCCTCCGCCCCAGTATTGCAGCCGAGCGCCACAGTAAGAAGATGCCACTGGGTGATGAGTGCCATGACTGGAAAAAGAAGACCACGGACGTGAAGGAGAACTACGACTTCAAAGACGTGCTGGGAACGTAAGTGGGCCACATTGAGCAGAGCCTTCAGCAGCCTCCTTCTGCTGCAGCTCTGGAGAAGCTCTGTGGGTGTACAACCTGTGTTTACACCATTTATTATGGGAACCGTGTACTTGATTAGCACATCATCCTTTGTTGAACGTGTTCACTTCCTTCAACGACTTCTGCCACTATAGTCAGTCATACTTCGTCATAGATACACAGAGAATCACCTCAGAAGAATGGTCCTTAAGCTTTAACCGCCTACTGGAACAAGGCCATGTTACATTGAATGAAAGAGTCGTAAGCATGGTTTACTGTGGACAAAGGCTTGATAGAGAGGAGGAGGATTGGCCTTCCAAATTATTTTGAGAAGAATTCCTTTCCACCACGAAGTGATGAAACCTCAATAGTACAGAAGAGATATACCTTTCAGTAATTGCAAGGCTATACTAGGTAAAAGGCCCTATAGAATTGTTATATCGGTCAATATGTTGAAATTTGGCAGTTCAAAACTTATGGGTTTTCGGTGGTCATCATTTACAAGAGGGGAATTTCAATTCATGTACTCTATCTAATCCTCCCTCACATATTCCTGGCCTATATCATGAGAGAAACATGAATTTGTTTGTGTGTGCGACTGTGCGTGTTATCTCCAAACCTCTCAAGACAGAAACTGTGCATGAGAGTGTGGGGTTTTATTTTACGTTGGCGATACATGATCTTTGGCTCAATAACAATGGAGTCCCCTGTGGCCCACTAGGTCCTTCCTTAGTACGGAATTCTGGGACTGCTGACCATGAGAGATGTGTGATTTGATCTCTGACCCCAAAACTAGTGAACAGTTCTATGGTGTCCTTCTCCCAGGCAAGGTCTTTACAGACAGAAGAGGTTATGTCATAGAGCACTGCAGATGGCCTCTCAGTGGTACAGCATAGAGCTTCTGATATTGAGGCGTTTGATCATTCATTCCTAGATCCTGAACAGCAAAAGGTTAATAAGGCATAGGCTTGTCTATTTATTTGCCATTCCTTTGTGCTGTTATCCAGAGCCACCTATTCTGTTAAATAATTTGAATAAGGGTTTAGCCATCTTGGTTTAGTATGCTTCCAGTTAGACTGCAGACAATTTGGACCAACTAAACAAATATTTACGTGGTGCAAACATTATTGGGCAATTTTCACTTGCAGTTCCTTCCTTGTTTGTGAGTGTGTTTGTGCGTGTGTGTGCGTGTGTGTGTGTGTGTGTGTGTGTGTGTGTGTGTGTGTGTGTGTGTGTGTGTGTGTGTGTGTGTGTGTGTGTGTGTGTGTGTGTGTGTGTGTGTGTGTGTGTGTGTGTGTGTGCGTACGCACGCAGAATAAAGTATACATTGTGTATTTTACAACACAATGTAACACAGTATGTTTACAACACAACCAAGTTAAGCTTATTTAATGTAGTGAATAGATAGGGTTAAAGTTGATGACTGCAGGCCGTTTCGTGTGTGTGTGTGTGTGTGTGTGTGTGTGTGTGTGTGTGTGTGTGTGTGTGTGTGTGTGTGTGTGTGTGTGTGTGTGTGTGTGTGTGTGTGTGTGTGTGTGTGTGTGTGACTCTTTGATTGCCCCTCTAATAGGGATTACTTTATAATCATAAAGATATAAAATACAGTATGTATACTTTATTCTATATTACAAAGGACTTGATTTCAAATGATTTACACTCATGATGTAGTGCAGTATATGTAGGGGTGTCATCATTGGTCAATTTCTGAGTAAGATCGTCTTGGTCTCACGACTCACAAGACTAGTGGTTTAATAGTAAATAGTTAATGTCACCATTGTGATGCCTCCATTTTTGGTAACGTTTCTGGTTAAATCGATCTATTACTGTTTCCACGTATACCTTTGTAAAGTTTCTGGTTACCTTTGTAACGTTTCTGGTTAAAATCGATCTATTACTCTTTCCATATACCTTTGTTTTATTACGATCAGCATGAGAATCTCACCGTAGTCTATACAGAACACTCATGTTAGCGTGTGTTATATGACATCTAAAATCTCATTTTTCCCACCACTCTGCACAACGTCTTGTGTATTGAATAGGCAGTATATGTAACATTAGATGTAACATTATCTGTGTCCTCCTCAACCCAGTTTGTGTCCTGGATGCTTTGTTGACAGCAACCCTGCATCTTTTGTCTAAGGCTTATCCTTATGATGAGTATTGACCTGTCATCATATGTCAATACAGGATGTGTATCCAAGGAGGCGTCTTATTTTAAAACACCCTAAAGTACACATAAATAAATCCTTGTTGAATCAGGAATTAAGAAGTATTTATTCAAATGGTCTCCGATGATAAAGGGATGATCATGTGGGAATGCGCTCAAAGGGACAGGACAGGGAATATGGTGACACCTGATCAATTCATCATCAGATTAACTCAAGATGGAGTCCTAATCTTCAGTGTGCAATTTCCCCAATGCACCTGTATGTAACTGTGTGTGTGTGTGTGTGTGTGTGTGTGTGTGTGTGTGTGTGTGTGTGTGTGTGTGTGTGTGTGTGCGCGTGCGCGTGTGCATGTGTGGGTTGTACATAATGTATATTTGAACCTATATGTCTTTTGCCGTGTCACCCCTTTAGATTGCCTTAGAATCTTCCTACCTGCCTTTGTCTCCTCCATCACCTCCTCCACCCCCCCCCCTCCTCCACCCCCCCCTCCTCCATCACCCCACCACCCCCCCTCCTCCATCACCTCCTCCACCACCCCTCCTCCACCCCCCCTCCTCCATCACCTCCTCCACCACCCCTCCTCCACCCCCCCTCCTCCATCACCTCCTCCACCACCCCTCCTCCACCCCCCCCTCCTCCACCCCCCCTCCTCCATCACCCCACCACCCCCCCTCCTCCATCACCTCCTCCACCCCCCCCTCCTCCACCACCCCTCCTCCATCACCTCCTCCACCCCCCCCCTCCTCCATCACCTCCTCCACCCCCCCTCCTCCACCCCCCCCTCCTCCACCACCCCTCCTCCATCACCTCCTCCACCCCCCCCTCCTCCATCACCTCCTCCACCACCCCTCCTCCACCCCCCCTCCTCCATCACCTCCTCCACCACCCCTCCTCCACCCCCCCTCCTCCATCACCTCCTCCACCCCCCCTCCTCCACCCCCCCTCCTCCACCACCCCTCCTCCTCCACCGCTCCTCCCCGTGGTGACAGCAGTGTGGTGTGGTGGTGGAGGAGGTGTTTCAGCCTGTGTGGTGTGGTGGTGGAGGAGGTGGTGTGGTGGGTGGAGGAGGTTAGGTTGGTAGGTTAGGTTGTTTGTGCAGAGAGCACCGGCTCACCACATCATTCATCTGTGTGCCATGCTCATTTGCCATCGCCCCAATGGTTGTCGGTGGAGGAGGTTAGGTTGGTAGGTTAGGTTGTTTGTGCAGAGAGCACCGGCTCACCACATCATTCATCTGTGTGCCATGCTCATTTGCCATCGCCCCAATGGTTGTCCTGGAAACAACAGAGACACTTTCCATAATGGACTCAAACAGTCACTATGGAAACAAAGTTTTTTGATTTGCCAATAATAATCCAGCGCCTGTTGCGGCTGCATATGTGGGCATAGTGTAAATTTGTGTGTGTGTGTGGGGGGGGGGATTAAGCCTTCTTTCCTTCTTCTGTGCAGGGAAATAAACCAAACATGCACTTACAAACACACACACACACACACACATACAGTCTCATACAGTTCACACATTCTAAACATTCGAATAGAATAGAGGGTTCTGGTCTGTGAAATGGTCTTACTCTCAGATGTTTTGCCATGCTACTGAGGATGTAGAGATGGTGGTTGCATGTGGGCAGTTGTGATTGGTTGAGTATTCATGGCTGAACATGTAATATATTCCTATACATCTCAAACTTCCTCCCCTGACTGAGAGCATGGATTGTGTTTCCACTACTCACCTCTCTCTCTCTCTCTCCTCTCTCTCTCTCTCTCTCTCTCTCTCTCTCTCTCTCTCTCTCTCTCTCTCTCTCTCTCTCTCTCTCTCTCTCTCTCTCTCTCTCTCTCTCTCTCTCTCCCTCCTCTCCCCCCCCCCCCCCCCGAGATAAACAATTATATTGCATGCGACCTATTCTACTGGGAGTCTGGTTTGCTCTGCTAGGCCCCAATGTGTCCGAGGCTATTTGATATGCAACTCAAATACTTCTTTGATTGGACTACATCCAGGGGCAGAGCGAATCAGGGCTGCCCATTGATCCTGTTCATGGGTGGAATCAATTGGTCACATAGAGGGTTATATAGCTGGCCATCTCTTGTAAATGTAATGCAAAAACACTAAGCCTTGGTTGAAATGTAACGTCTCTAAAGGAGAAAAAAAATACCCAATTAGGTTTGGTTTCAGTTTCAGTTTATATTGAGATCTTAATCTTGCAAGCACATTCCTTTTAACAAAGCACATTGCTTATTACACCCAATTATAGTTGTCTCTCTGTAATGACAGCATAAATCACAATCAAATCAGGACCTCAACTTTGATATCCGTAAAAGTTCTCCCGTGCTCAGTTGACACTCTTTCTCATTGAACTGCCTGGTTAAACACGGGTCTGTGTGAGCTGTCTGGGTTGCTCTTGGATGTTACCAGGACCAGGCTAGTTAGTAGAGCAATAGGGAAGGTGTTGAAATGCGGACACTGTTGGTAGTGGTTGTTTTTCTCTAATCCCCCCCCCCGCAATCAATGGCTGTGATGGATTGTCCCACGTGGTGCCTGTCATCCCGTGTGATCTAGTGCCTCCATGCCTCGCAGGTCCCATAGCTCGCTATTGGGCTCCTGGATTGATTTGAGAGGAGCACAATGTTGGCACTGCTGGTGGGGGGAGGGGGTTTGGGTAACATGGAGAGATATATGTGTATAGAATGGGGCAAGGGGGTGATCGCATGAAAATAATTAAGCCTCTTAGCGGGGACAGGACAGGACTTTAAAATTGGGAAGTACAAAATAATTGGAAGGCAGACAGACTGAAGAGTCCACACATCCATAATTCATGTACAGAAACACACAGACGTAAGGAAACAGAGACATGAATGACATAACGAGATCACAATCATCATAGTTATAAACTCAGATGACAGGACTCTAACCACTTAGGTAATCCGCTAAACCGGTGGTTGGGCCAATCGCCACAGGAGTTAGCAGAAGGGAAGTGGGATCTACATCTATTGTGTGGTGTGACGGTTATTGACCGATCCTCAGTCTGCATGCTCTCTCTCTATGTTCTCTGTAGGTCTCTCTATCTCCTTATATTTCTCTGTTCTCTGTATGTCTCTCTCTGTTCTCTATCGGTCTCTCTCGGTTCACTGTAGCTCTCTCTCTGTTCTCTATAGGTCTCTCTCGGATCACTGTACGTCTCTCTCTCTCTCTCTCTCTCTCTCTCTCTCTCTCTCTCTCTCTCTCTCTCTCTCTGCCAGTGCTCTTTTCTCTTAACACACACACATATATGAGATCAGCCCCTCTAGATGTCAGAGGCCTTTTCTCCCTGCAGGCCCGGTTCTGTTCCTTTTGGACACCAGATCCTCCTAAACCCTCACTTGTGTTTGAACCCAGAGTTGTCTTCATGGCCCCACAGCTTCATGGTGATTAATGGCTTCATCAGAATAGTCCACTAACTTGCACTGCTTTCTCATGCAGAAACTTCTCAACAGAATATGTGTGTTAATCACTAACCATAAACGTAGTGATTATGGCCTATATCTCATAATCACCTATATCTCACCTCGATCTGTGTGCTTCAGCTCGGTTTCAGAGGATGTGAAGTTTCACATGTCTGAAGTAACATATTTTGAGGGTTATTTCTAACCCTAACCCTTATTATATAATTATACACTATTATTTTTCTATTATGTCTTTTCAATTGGCCTAGTATTAAAAGAGCAACGTTTTCATTGAGGAACTGGACTTAACAAGCAAATAATGTAAATTTGTACGTATTTTTTGATTGTTTATGTCGACTGCCTATGTTGGCTTTGCAGAGTTCAATGGTTTCTATCTCACATGAGCAGTGGCCCGATCAGCACCACATCAGGTCGACTTATTGAGTGCAGGAGAGGGTGGACCCAGTCTGGCTGTTTGGAGCTCCAGGGTGTCCCTGGTAGAGCTCTGGCCTCCTGGCCCACCCTCCCTCTCTCTGAGGGCCCTCCACTGGTGAGTGAGTGAGTGTGTGTGTGTGTGTGTGTTTGTGTGTATGTTTGTGCGTTTGTGTTTCCATAGCTGTGCGTGTGTGTGTGCGTGTGCGTGTTTTGTGTCCATAGATGTGTGTGTGTGTGTGTGTGTGTGTGTGTGTGTGTGTGTGTGTGTGTGTGTGTGTGTGTGTGTGTGTGTGTGTGTGTGTATCTTGTGTGAGTGTGCACATTGACAACTTGAAGCGATAAGAGATGCATATGAAATTCAATATGAAAGAATATATTAGGAAAACAAGAAGAAACATTTGAATGCGTCTACATTTACTTTCTCAGACCTCCAGAGTATAGTACATGTAGTACAAATAGATACATAATAATATAAATAGTGTACTGAGTATAGTCCAAAGGTGGGAGACGAGCCACAGGTGTCACATGTGGATGTGCATACTAAGATCGGATGTTAAACATTTACATAGGATACTTTTTATTTTGTCAATGATAAACATTGACACGGGATACTCCATAATATAATGTAATCTTTGCAAAGACATGGAAATATAGAATAGCTGTGGCAAAGGTAAATAGACACTAGCCCATGGACGAAATTCTATCCCAGAACATATGATTTAGGATCATCAAACCACATGTTATTCTTTAGAACAAAAACTAAAACACTAATGCTGACCGGAATTTCAGGCACTAAATGAACCACTTTTGAACCAGACTAAATCAATAGAAGTTACTTACTATAGCAAAAAGTTGCTGGCATGAAATAAAAGACGTAATTACATTTTCCTCTTCCCCATCGTGGCCTTTGACCAGCCTTTGACGTGGCGGTCACAGCAGGTGTAGGGCTGGTTGTTCTGATGTAGCCAAGCCAGTCACCTGTGGCCTACACACCAATTAACCCCAAGGGTTTGATGGCCTTATCAGGTTAATAATAGCAATGGTAACATCTCGCAATCTGCAGAAGTTGAGGCCTGATTACTCCAGCTGTTAAAGTTGTTGAGCCAACACATGGGACAGGATTTTAACCAATGGTCCTTTACGTTTTTTGGCCGTTTATGAAACGTCATTGGCTCTTCGTCAATCTGTCACCACAGAAGAATTACGAGGTCCTCCAGTACAATGTTTTTGTCATGTGATGTGAGAAGCAGGTGAGTCAACATCCTGTAGCTAATGCTGCTATTTAGAGTGTGTTGATTGAAGCCTACACAGCATAGTGAGATGTTGTGTCAAAAGGTTTGGTCTGGGATATTGAATTACCCAACTTGGTGTTAGTGTGACATTTTCCTGAATTGCTCTCAGAGGATTGATTAAAATGAGGAATGCAAAACCCTAAGCCAGAGGTTTGTATATGTTCTGAACAGCGCCGGTGTTGTTGTAATACTTGTGCGTAACCATGACGGCGCAGCACTATGGCGTTGTAGGTTTGGGTTGTTTAGTCTGAAGAAGGAAATGTTGGGGAGCAGCTGGCTCTCCCAGCAGGAACCAGTGCACAGAGCTGTTCCAGTCCATCTATTATTCATCTCTCACTCTCTCCCTGCCACCCTGTCCACCACGCTGTCTTGTGTACATGGACGTAGAGGATGTATAATGTCCATTTGCCCCCCTGTTACCTTGGAGGGATTAGCCCCAAAGTTAAAGATTCTGAGGACGAGATTCCATCAAGTTCTGAAGAATACCAATCTTCTTCAATCTTTTTTCTCTGAAACACTTTCTTTCTGTTTACTTCTCTACAAATAGAGATCAAGGTCACGTCAAACATATTTAGAACCACAAGTTTTACTATCCATGGAAAAAAGTTATTACGCACCACTGAATGAATACAGTTACTCAGAGCAGTCCATGTGTGGATCACAGATATTATGTTTTTTATTGCCTCTTGGTGTTATAGTACGGAAGAGGATTAGGGCCACACATAAAAAAATAATTAAGTTCTGACTTTATTCTCAGAATTCTGAGAAAAAGTCGGAATTCTGACTTTAAAGTCAGAACTACGGGTACCTGTAAGGACCAACCTCTGTGGGAGAGACACTTTGCTTTATGCAGTAGGAGGAAGAAGAAGAAGCCATTTCGTTAATGGAAGACCTAAAGGTGGGTGAAACTTGCATCAAAACAACACATGTTCCAGTTTCACTCACCTTTAGATCTTCCATTAACGAAATGGCTTCTTCTTCTTCCTCCTATTGCATAAAGCAAAGTGTCTCTCCCACAGAGTTTGGTCCTCACAGGTACCCGTAGTTCTGACTTTTTTCTCAGAATTCTGAGATTAATGTCAGAATTCTGACTTTAAAGTCAGAACTATGGGTACCGGTAAAGGACCAAACTCTGAGAATTCTGACTTTAAAGTCAGAATTCTGAGATTAAAATCAGAACTATTTTTTTTCTTATGTGTGGCCCTAATCCTGTTCCGTATTCTAGAGCTGGTTGGTTTCAAAGGTATAATAAGTTCTGCCTTTAGGGGCCTCTCATCAATCTTTTTTTGGGCCACATATAGCCCTGGAATATGTACTATAGCGTTTCTACAGCTAGATGCGTCTTTGCAATGAGTCCATCCTTATGGAGAAATTCCTGCCACACTAGGAAAACAGGGGGGGGGGGGGGGGGGGGTATCGTTTTCATAGGTGTGGGCATGGCACTCCCATCAGACAGTGTATCTGATGGGTGTTTTTTGGTATTTCTGGCATCCCTCAAACTGAGTGGTGAACTCCGGATTGGTTGTATTAATGAATTCGGCCAGCCGTCTTCTCTGCAGGGAAAAGCCAACAACAGCCCTTCCTCCCGCGCATGATCCTGTTTTTATTCAGAGTGTGGGGAGAGGAGGGTCTTTAGACAGAGGGTTTGTTGTTAGTGCGTTGGAGAGAGAGAGAGCGAGAGCCAAGCAATGTTGAAGATCTACAGTGAAATACGACTTTACCAATTTTAAAAAGAAAGGAATTATTCCGTGTATGGGAAACAATATTGACCGCAGATGGCTTTTTTCCTCTCTAAATATATATATTTATATTATAAAAGTAAAGCTTATGTGAAACACTGCATTAGCTTGGTAATTTGTTGTGCCACCAAATCGAACTGACCGTACCGTGAATAACATTACGTATTTCCTGGGTCTGAACATTGCTGTAAACATTAGGGGTAATGTTTGTATTCCACTCAAAATAGAATAGGTCTGGTCATTTTTTGGGCGGAAATGTTTCTACTAAGCTACTGGTCATCTCACAAATCGTAGATGAGCATATTCGATTTTACCGATCATGTTGCGATCTGTAAGCATGTGACTGGCGAAGAGAAACTTGGCCAACATTGTGTATAGCCACTGTAGAAAGACACGTATTAAAATCCCCTTCTGAAAGATTCATCCATCTGCACAAATGAGGATTCTCAATGGAATATCTCTGCAATGGAACAGGACACCAGGCCGAACTCCGCCCCTTTCGGTTCTTGGTTTCCTGCCAAGACTGTCCCGCCTCCCCCAAGAGGTGCTATCACAGAGGACCGCTGGATCAGATTAACTAATGAATTCATTAATAGGAGTCATAGGAATGATTCATATTCAGCCATATTTACATTCATATTGATCTCTTCTGTTCATTCATTCAATTTAAGTGTTGTCTGGTGTTTGTTTCCTCTGCTTAATTTGGCGTTCTCTGTGTCCCCAACATGGAGAGTAGAGCAGAAAGGCATCAGCGCCGGGCTGCCTCATTAAGGGGAGAGTGGGTTGAGAGAGGCCCCCCTGGATCTCTAAGTACAGTACAACATGTTAATATGACAAGCCTGTAATTCCCTCTCAGCCGTGGATAAGCCCAAAGAGGAACAGCGAGTAAGACAGCAAGCACACCCTGCCTTCTATATGTTCATCTCTCTCTCTCTCTCTCTCTCTCTCTCTCTCTCTCTCTCTCTCTCTCTCTCTCTCTCTCTCTCTCTCTCTCTCTCTCTCTCTCTCTCTCTCTCTCTCTCTCTCTCTCTCTCTCCCATCTCTCCCATCTCTCACTTTCTCTTAAATGCTCTTGCGCTCTCTCCCCCCTGCTAAACATACACACTCTCAAACTTTTTCTCTCTCAAAACATGAACTACACACACACACACACACACACACACACACACACACACACACACACACACACACACACACACACACACACACACACACACACACACACACACTGACAGACGCACAAAAACACACACACCAACTGATTATTCATTTAAATGTTTGTTTTTTCCATTGAGATCTCCTCTGTCTTCTGACATTTCAGAGGGAATGTGTGTTTGTCTGTGAAGAAGCACAAGAAAGACAGATTTGAGGTTATTCTTAGAACTGGAAGACGTCAGACAGTGAATTAGAATCTGGATGCAAATTCAGGCTGAGCGCTTTTTTGTATGGCTGATAACAGCACAGCTTATCCGGGAGTTAAACTTTTGGGTCTTTCTCTTCTATTTTTTAATGAATTTGACTATATTGGAGCAGGCGCCAGCGGAGCACTGACACACACCCTGTCCTGACCTAATTCTAACAGAAGCCTGGGTCTCAGCACTGCACAGATCAGCTCCGTTTTACTGGAGCACACACACACGATGATACGCCTACACTGATCCACATACACACACTCACATGCGTACAGTTCTCACACACACACACACACACACACACACACACACACACACACACACACACACACACACACACACACACACACACACACACACACACACACACACACACACACACACTGTTAGTCCAACTTTTGTAACTTCCATCTGTTATAATTCCCTGTAGCAATGTCCATGCTAAACATCACCTAGGTGGCTTTTATTGGGTCTCTCCAAAAACAATTGTGTAGGGTGATGATGTTGGAATCGGTTTGTTGCCTCGGTTGAGTATAATGATACACAGCGGTAGATTGGTGGTGATGGCTGGTTTAACATTGACTGCTAAATGTACATCAGGTGTTCAGCCCGCACCCAGCCCCAGAGTCCAATCAGTCTGACTCGGGCCAGAGGAGGGTGCTTAAACCAGCCATCATCTACATAGACTCCACATTCCCCATCCTCAATACATCCCATTGTATGCAAAGCATAACACATTACTTATACTTTTTTGTGCCACATCCTTCAACACCCGACAACAATGTTACCCTTGAGGACTTTCAAACAGCAGTTTTATCTGAAATCGTAGAGATCTGAGGCGTTCTAATGTTTCGACGGTTGTCAGGGCCTCGTCATTGGCAATTGGGCCGAACTGGTGGGCAAAAGCTTTTCTGTTCGCTCTTCTGAGGCGCCTGGCCAAAGGACTGAGGCCTGGCCAAATCAAATGTGTTGCTTGGGTATCTGATATTCTCAGTTTTATTAAATTGACTGACTGTCAAAGACCTTATTTTAGTCCAGAAGGAATGCTTCCAAAGTAGGCCTGCACGATTCAGGGAAAATTTTGAATCACGGTTTTTTTTAGCATAGAATTGATATTGACGATTCTCTGTCACGATTTTTTTCTCACGAAATGTAATTTTTATTGCACACATGAACCATGACAAAAAAGAAAATGGCAGTACCAAACATAGTTTTGTGGCACCTCTAGCACGTTGCGTTCATATGGCCCTTTATAACTGATTAGAGTACAGTATCAAAAACGGATTTATTTATTTTGTACATATAGCAGCACATTGTCTTTAATTGCTGGGCTTTTATAACGACTGAACCAACTCCACACACCTGTAAATGAAGTCTTCAAAAAAATAAAATAATAATACAAATAAAAAGAAGTAATTTAAAACTTAAATCCACACAGGGGAGAATCGAGATCGCGATTTTATAACGATTTATGGTGCAGGCCTATTCCAAAGCAATGTGACGTAATGTGTATGTTTAACCATTATATTGTGATCTTGAACACCCTCTGACTGTGACATGAACAATGTACAAGATGCACTACTTTGATTCTGCTCCTCTCTCTTTTTTTATAGGCCTTCAGAGTTCTCCACATTTGTTTTTCCTCTGGCAGGCCCATCTTTCATCATGTCAAGATGGGAGATGGGAAATGTATAGCGAGTAGAGACACCAGGGATGAAATATCACATGAGAACGTCTTGAACACCAACAGACTTGTTTGCGAGGGAGAACCCAGGTTCAAACCGTAACAACTTTCTCGTTTCACTTTGGCATAGGTACTAAATCAGGACAACAATTACAATGGCCTGTCACTCACTACTTTCTGCAAGTGTTTCTTCCAAACACCTGCAGAAAGTACAGTGCAAGCATATTCTGAGGTTGGGGAGATGTGCATGGTTGGCTGTTCCTAATATTAGACCAACAGAAAGACAAATGAACCTGCGTTATGCACAGACTCAGGAGTTGAAACACATTGAATTGCTTGCAAAGAGGGACACCTGGTCCAAATAGATCCAGATTAAGAACCATTCGTTCTATTATGGCCCCTAACCTCACCATTTTTAGAGGTTAATATTTAACAGTTAGTTATAATTAATCATAAGATGTATAATTAGAAATAAAGATGCTTTATACTAGTGAAGTCAAAGAGACTCACGTCATTGAGTATGATAAGAAACTGTGGATCACATGCACATACCTTGAGTTAAAATGTCTGGAGAGACATTATAACGTTTCTGTGTTACCTTTTTGATTTCATGTCAGCTCGTGTTTCTTTTGGTTTGGCAGGTGGTTTTGGTTTTAATAACCCACAGAGAGAATGTTTGTTTCCGTCTTTGTGGCCAGGGTCACAGTGGGACTCCTGATTAGGCCAGATGGCTGTCTCCTAAGTCACCCAGACCTTTCAAAGTGAACAACATTATCATTGGTCATACCTTCTTGACCACATTTCCCAGCTGGGATTAGGGCAAAAGTTATCATGAATCCAAGGATTTTGTACTTTTATGGAACATGGCATGAAGCTACGGGATGCAAATGTTCAAAAACATTCCCCTTATAAGAGGGCATGTAGTGATCTAACTTTTATTTTACCCCTTTCACCCTATCAGCTAGATGCGTGCGTTGATCACTTGCTGCTCATAGCAAATAAAGGGCTTGGAGCAGATGTTTAATCCGTAACTGTCATCCTTTTTGTACAACTCTTGACCGTTAGAGCTCTTTGACTGATCATGACATTAAGCAGAGGCAGCCTGGTCCTGGCCGGGGATCCCGGTGTACACGGCGTGTTGTTGGTGGAGTTGTGAGCGAGCACGTGTCTCCCGGCGTGTGTCGCGTGGTGCTGCGTTCCTTTGTTTCTGAATCCCTTTGATAGCTGCGGCGCGAGTCACCGTGGGGCACCGTGGCACATGAAAGGGTAGCTGGTGGCGACAGAAACCAAGCAGCGTGCGTGTAACTATTTTAAATATCTTACCTTCAGCGGGGTCGGCTCCAATGAAGGAGCCTTTTTGTGCCGTTCCACACGTGGAGGCCTTCGTTAGGAAAGAAGGTAGACGTGTGACATGTGCACCATGAAACCCTAGGGGGTTTGGTGATCAACTCAACACATTTGTATACCATTGATATAAGATAATAAAACCGTATTTATGGAGCTTGTGTTGATAACAAGATGACTGGCTGTTTTCTGGCATTGATGAGAGATCGGTCACTGGAAAGGCAACGTGTGAGCCCTCCCGGTTTACAATGAAGTGAGACAGACGAGGCCTAAGAGACACAGTACGATATTAGCCGGCTCTCTCTGAGGAGAATACGGGAGGGCTGGTGGTCTGGAGTTGTGAGCCTGTAGAGTTAAACTTGGCTTTTATTGCTATGCTGACCGAGCGTCGATGGATCCCTTTTAGGACGAACGTAAACAAACAAACTGTTGACCAACGAATCCCTGGCAACATGTCCTACTGTGCTGTTTGGACAGAAGCGATCTTATTCAGATCGCTTCTACCATACCGCCCTTTCCGTCAACGCAACCCGGGTCGGGTCAATGTTGACATTGTTTAAGTCTCACTTAATCACTTAAGCATCTTTGCCCGTCTACACTGGAGATGGTGTGCATTGTGCTTGTAGATCTATGCGGGGAGGCCCCCACTGTTCGGACACCGGCAGTAAGTGTGTCTTTATTGAAGACTTAGCGGCTGATGGGCAGTGCTTCAGGACACTTAGTGGGCTCTTCCTGGTGGGGTATCCCCTGGTGCCAATAGAGCGGATATCCCACTCTGTAAACACTGATGTTGATTTGGCAGGCCATGCATAATGTACGTTTACACAGAATTTCCTCAGACGTCTATACTTTCCACTATCAAATATTCATAATACAACCACCAGCCTTTTTCATTAGCCCCTTGTGGACACATTGTTATTCCTGCTTGTTGTTGAGTTGTATTTTATGAACACTTTTGTTAGAGCCAGAATACACACGATTGATTCAATGTTTTCATTGGCTGATACCACTCATGAGTCGTGTATGGCTGAGATGGTAGCTGTGGCTGCTTCCTGGGACACCAGAGGAGTTTGCATGCATTTGTCTTATCAACACTGGTGGGTTCTGCCTTCACGTTGGTCTCTGGAAGTAATTGAACTCAAGTCTTGTCTTTTTCTCTCTCTCTACTGTCTATTCTCTCCACCCTCGTCCCCTACTGTCAGAACCTGTGTTACTGTGAGCATTGGACTCTTTGCCTTGCTAAACAAGGGTAATAATGAATATAGCGGCCAATCTCCTGACTAGAATATGTCACTCTCAGAGTTTGTTGATGGAGATATTCTCCCTAGTCTTTGGTAGCCCTCAACACTAGTTTTGGAGTTATGGATTGCGGTTGGTTTAGGCTTAGGCTTTTCCAATTTCACAGGAATGTCTGCCAAACCCAAACAAATATGATCGTTAATACACAGCATCATTGATTATATTATTATTATTATTATTATTATTATTATTGATGACTATTTATGAGTGATGGCCAATATCGAAAAATATGCTCTTGATGTAAGAATATTAAACACTAATGACATACACGTGATCTGTTTGTAATCATGCTTTGTGATAGCCTTTAAAAACGTTAAGAATTGCCAATAGCCCTTAGCTAACTACTAAATTGTGGTTTAAGTGGAAATTTAGGTTATGGATTCCACAACAATGCATCGTAATTCTGCTATGGTTTAGGTTAATATAATGAATATTGAAACTCATTCAAATCCAAGCAAACATGTTTAATGAAGGGTTTTCCAGTGCACCCATGCATGGTTTAGTAAGGAACTAGCCCTTACGTCTCTGAGCTCCTGGCCTTTAAGTGGGGGTGGGGGTTGGGGGGGTGGGGGGGGGGAATGTCCACTATGTACTACACAGGAATTTGAACTCCTGACAGCGTCCTTCACAGCTGGAATTCTTCCCAAAGTCAGAATGTCCCTTTTCTTTCCCACAATAACAACACTAGACCTTGGTTCCTGTTTGTTTGAAAGCAGACAAGCAGTCATCCATTTCTCTTTATAATTTATGGTTGTATAATCCCCCCATCCACCTTCTCCTCTGCTGGTTGTCGTCAGGGCAGCGTAGGCTACTGTACGATCTGTTCAGTTTAACTTTCGGTGACATGCTAAACTATATAACAATTATTCCTCTCCTCTCCCCCCATGCCCTTGTTTTGTTCTGCTTGTTCCCGTACTTTCTGGGAAATGACACCCAGACAAACTATAATACACAAAGGTTCCGTAAAGTCAGTGAGTATCCAGTCTCTCATGTGTACATGCAGACAGAGAAACAGGCAGTTAGATTGCAAAATATGTGGGGGAACCACAGCAGTCAAACAACATTGTTTACCAAACTTCCCCTCATACACACCTCTGCATTCCCTGCATCTCCATTGAAGGTTCTGATCACACTTTTAGCTTTTATTCAACAATTTCAATTTCTTTCTGTCTTCGCGGAGGCAACCGTCCTCCGCTTCGCGTCGGACGGTTCACGCCTCCACGTCGTCCATTAATTCCTGATAATGGACACCTCGTCGGGCATTATCCCTTACATATATTTCGATATCTTATGTATGCAGCTTGTCTGCAAACATATTAACACAGGTCCTCCTCAGTGTGTTTTGTGATGGGTTATAATCTGAAGTTCAAACTGTAAGGTTTTGGAGGACGTCCCTCCAGAGTGTGTGTGATGCAGGGTCCTTCAGGCTTTCAGGGCTGCCAGAACTGCTGGACCCTGGCCAACAACATGTTGTGGCTGGAGGAAATATGTGGTTTTCATTGGAGGTCATGGGAAAATGCTTAAAAAGCTCTGCTTAATGACAACACAGCTCAACCTAGGTTGTTCTGCCCATGATGGCTGTTGATGTGTAACTGTGAAGGAGAAGAGAAGAGCCACGGAGAATAAACACGGCTATGCGTGCATCCACCCATGGATGAGATTTGCACAGTGTGGCCATCTGGCATATTTTTTGGCAAATGCTTAAAGTGCTGGGCTATGAATTTATTATGATGAAAATACATTCTCTTGTTGAGCTTAAAGGTGACCACACCCACGTCACACGGTCCCATGAAATACAACGTTGATCTCACCATGTGAATTATTTATACTCAACTATTATAACCAAGACTGTATAATGAAGACTTAAAATGAAGACTGAAAATTAAAGGAGGCAGTCATCCTACTAAACCAAGCTTTTGAATGTACGGAGCAATGTCACTCAACGACAAGAGATCCATGTCATTTAGCATCCGGTCCACAGCCACTTAATCATGATTTATTGGATCTAGGGCTTAGCTAATCGAGGCATCCATCATCAAAACAGTTAACCTAAAGCTTGGGTCAGGCGAGAGGGGGAGAGGGAAGAGGGTCCTGAAGAGATTGAGAGCCGGGTGTAAACACAGATAGAGGGTCTGACGGGGCTTGTCTGTTGTTTGTGTTTCAGGGGAGCTTTCTCCGAGGTGGTCCTGGCCGAGGAGAAGAGGACCCAGAAGCTGGTGGCCATCAAGTGCATCCCTAAGAAAGCCCTGGAGGGCAAGGAAAACAGCATCGAGAACGAGATTGCCGTCCTGCATAAGTGAGGGGCTTTCCATCTACATCATGTTTACATTCACATTAACAGATAGCAGACTTTCATCCAAGGCCACTTCCAGGTTCCATGAAAGTGGGTTGCAGACTCTACACCTGGTGGTGTACTCTTGTCCAGCAAGCAAGGCTTTAAATGAACAGCTATAACAAACACCTATCAACGCACAGCGATTGACCTACAGTGATTGATGAACGGCTACTGACGAATATGGGTTAACGCCACAAGTAATGGGGATTTATCGATACATGGCATAGTTTCTGAGACAATCCCAACTGACCTTGTTCCCCAGTAATTGTGGAGCGGTTTGAAAAGCCTTCTCCGTAGAAGTGGAGGAATTACAGAGCCAGTGCGGAAATGACTGAACTACGTTGGGTCCTAAAGCTATTTATAGATTCCTTGTTGCCTGGGTTACGTGAGGCTCACATCCATTGCCGATATGCAGCCATCCTTAGGTGAGGTCTGTGGAATGGGAGATGTGGGTGCGGGGGTGCGAGCAATTTTTTGGGTTGCAAAACTGTGTTGAACTGAAAGAAATGTGGCCTGAGGATTGTTATAACAGGGTATAGTCTCGAGAGGTTCGCTCGGTATCTCTGCGGGGACAACATCCTGATCATCAATCATCATTGTTCATTCCTTCACTGTGTGAAGCAAGGACATGTCTATCTCCATGGGGGGACAATTTGAATATTATCAAATTACAGGAGCAATTGAGCTAAGTTAGCTTACATCAGCTCATCCGATGGTCCGAATCCCCCCCCCCCCCCCAGATAAAGAGGTAGAGCCAGACCATGGAGTCATACACAAGGGTGATGAAATGGTATCTGCATGCTGTTTGGCAGCAGCCATCAATACAGATAACATTGAAGGGCTGTATGGTTAAATCATCCTGCCAGACCTACGCGCCTCACAGCCGCCTAGAGGACCTGCCCATTGTCATGTGCAAGATCAGACAAGCAAGATGTTTACACACATTGCACACATGAATGCATACATTATTCAGAACGTTTTGTGTGTGTGTGTGTGTGTGTATGTGCATGTGTGTGTGTGTGTGTGTGTGTGTGTGTGTGTGTGTGTGTGTGTGTGTGTGTGTGTGTGTGTGTGTGTGTGTGTGTGTGTGTGTGTGCGCGTGTGCGTGCGGGTAAGCAAGTCTGCACAGCTTGCACAACGGTTTTTGAGCACGCCCCTCACCTGACCGTTTCAATCAGTTAATCATTTAATCCAATCAGAGAAGTATCTCTTCAGATGAACAAAGACATTGATGAAGATGGATGAAGGTCCCCCTTCCGTCGTTACGCCACACTGTTAATCCCCTTCCATGCTGGATACTGGGTTCAGGCCGTAGAAGGTTGTTGGTTCAAGCCCGGTTTGTGTAGGCTTCCTTTAAGGGGAGTCCTCCAGGTTAAGAGTGCCCATTGGAAACAGGTGGTGGTGGAAACGGACATCTATGAGCCTACCAGGTTAAATAGAGGTGCATGGATAAGCAAAGATATATAATGAATGAGTCACTGTTATAATTTGACATGAGGAGAGAGTGACTCAATGCTCCAGTACAGTGAAGGCCTTGCTTGCAGTTTAAAACCCCACAGACACACACACACACGAGGTGTCCAAGGTGTTTGCCCACACAGCTGGGCTGTGGGCGTCTCACAATACAGCGGGAGAAATGCTATATTCTCTGATCAATGGGTTGGTCCGATTTTCATTGCAAACGGGTTAGCCGCTGTTTGCCGCTTTCTATTGTATGGCTGTTGAGTGCAGAATGTTGTTCTGTGTCCTGTCGAGTACCTCAAAAAAAAAGATCTCAAAAATCATTTCTCATGTCTTACAGTGAGGCCTTTTATTTGATTCAGCCATGTCATTCAATACGTGTGATAGCTTGTTAATCCATACGGAAGTACAAAATTGGATGTCTATATGCCAGGATCCAAATGTGTGTAGAAGGAATGCATTGAAACCTCCTGTCACGCCACTCTGTGGTAGACATCCCTCCTGCAGCCACAAGGGGGTAGCATGGAGCTGCTGTTCTTCTGCAGCCACAGTCTGTGATCCAAGTGATGCACAGGCTGGCACACTATTGGACTTTGTTGAATGCTTGTCGATATTTCTACAGTAATTGTGTGTTTGTGTGTGTCTGTGTCAGAGTCTTTCAGAATGTCTGGTGCAGCAGACAGTCTGTCAGAATGTCTGAAGCAGCAGCCAGTCTGTCAGAATGTCTTGTTTAACAGACAGTCTGTCAGAATGTCTTGTTTAGCAGACAGTCTGTCCCACACTGTGAGATAACTGCATGTTGTAAGTTCACTAACTTTGCGCTTCCAGATGACTCATCTGCTTCTCGCCATCGCCACGGCAAAAAGTATTTGGGCCCTGTTTTCTGCAAGGAGGCAGGGGCACTTTTACAGGCCGTGACTCTCGGGTGGGCTGTGCCTGGTCAGGTAGCGGGGAGGGTGGTTTAGCTTACGCTCAAACAACACATGCTAGTACTTACTTTGGAGGAAGAATTATATTCCCTTTTTCTCATTGTTCCTATGGATTCAGTGTGAGGACACCACTCTCACAGTGATCAATACTGTAACTACTGTGAAACCTTCCTCTCTATATTTATCTCCATCTTCGTCTTCCCACTCACAGACTCAAACATGCCAACATCGTATCTCTGGAAGACATCTTTGAGAGTAAATCCCACCTCTACCTGGTCATGCAGCTGTGAGTATGAACGTGGGTCCGTGGGCCAAGCGCACCTGACGGGCTTTTGTGATGTGTGTGTTTGAAGCTCCTTGTTTGTGGTGTGTCACGCCTAATTATTGCACTTCACACACACACGTTTCCATTCACACTCAATTACAACCATTAGGGAGTTCCCTCACACCATTTGCCTGTAAGCATTTCCCCCTCAGATAAGAGACTAGGGAGAGAGAGAGAGAGAGAATGTCAATGTACATTGGATCAAAATATTCTCACATCCGGTTTACCGCACATCTAACTCTAAGTAATACAGAATGTAACAATTTGATAAGAGCCTTCTCAGCTGGATAAAATATGGTGTCTTGAAAGTGGAAGCCTCAAAAATGGCAATAAGAAGGTTGACCAATACGGTGCGCAATAATTTTACATGATAAATAACATTGGTGTTCATCTTAACTACACAGCTAAAGCTAAGTCATGGGAACCAAACCTATTCTCCTCTGTCATCTCTTCCCCCCTTTCTATTTTTAAACCTTTTTTCAGTTCTCCTTTCATCATGTATTCCCTGATCTCATTAGGCCTACCCGTGTGTGCGCGTGTGTGTGTGTGACTCATGATATTATATAGTGTGTTCTGGTTCATGGTTCCATCTCCTTTAAATGGATGCTGTTGAAACACGTTTAGCGGCCTCCACCTAGTGGTCAATAAATATAATACAATGAAGTGACAACAATATGTTGAGTAGTGAAATGAGGTGCAGATGCTCAAATACTAAGACTAAATAACATTACAGTTGATTCAGATATGTAATCAGTGAAGTGTAGTAAGGCCTCTCTCTCAACAATACCTGCATGCTATTGAGACATCAAAACACTGGTGAGGCCCTCTGTCTAGCGTTTCAATGGAATCAGTTACCAACTGAGAGGTCTCTGATGCAGGGTTTCTGGCGGGGAGCTGTTCGACCGCATCATAGAGAAGGGCTTCTACACTGAGAAGGACGCCAGCAAACTCATCCAACAGATCCTGGATGCTGTGAAATACCTCCATGACATGGGCATTGTCCACCGGGACCTCAAGGTGAGCTCTGGAGTCCCACTCATCACAGGACTGCCTTATGGCTCAAGGTGAGCTCTGGAGTCCCAGTCATCACAGGACTGCTTTATGGCTCAAGGTGAGCTCTGGAGTCCCAGTCATCACAGGACTGCTTTATGGCTCAAGGTGAGCTCTGGAGTCCCAGTCATCACAGGACTACTTTATGGCTGGTGGCCTATTAAAACATCTGCATATTTTACTAAGCCAATGACAACGTAGGTAATGTTTACTTCCTACGTAGTAAACATTTGCACAGTAAAGCATTGAAAATGTTCATTCATACTCCACTTCTGATGTAATGATTGGTTGATTGACTTTGCTGCTGAATCCCGTGAAGAAATAATTGTAGATATCAACATGCTCCCGTCCCAATTACGATGTTAGGAGACGGTAAGGTCAGATCAATCGCCATTGATTCACTATGTTTGAATTGTCGCTACAACATACACGGTTATTAGTACAAATAATCAGACCTTCGATGACCTGGACATCGGACCACAGTGAAAGTAGACCCATGGGCGGAAAGACAAGCCTCCCCTTCTACGGTGTGACGCTTACAACGGCTCTTATCAAGGAGTGTTTGACCCCATCGAGACGACAGCAGTCACGTTGAGATGTGTTGTCGTTGTGGGGCCGGGGGCTGAAGGCCTCTGGTTTGTGTTGTAGTTGTGGGGCTGAAGGCCTCTGGTTTGTGTTGTCGTTGTGGGGCTGATGCCTCTGGTTTGTGTTGTCGTTGTGGGGCTGAAGGCCTCTGGTTTGTGTTGTCGTTGTGGGGTTGAAGGCCTCTGGTTTGTGTTGTCGTTGTGGGGCTGAAGCCTCTGGTTTGTGTTGTCGTTGTGGGGCTGAAGGCCTCTGGTTTGTGTTGTCGTTGTGGGGCTGAAGGCCTCTGGTTTGTGTTGTCGTTGTGGGGTTGAAGGCCTCTGGTTTGTGTTGTCGTTGTGGGGCTGAAGCCTCTGGTTTGTGTTGTCGTTGTGGGGCTGAAGGCCTCTGGTTTGTGTTGTCGTTGTGGGGCTGAAGGCCTCTGGTTTGTGTTGTCGTTGTGGGGCTGAAGGCCTCTGGTTTGTGTTGTCGTTGTGGGGCTGAAGGCCTCTGGTTTGTGTTGTCGTTGTGGGGTTGAAGGCCTCTGGTTTGTGTTGTCGTTGTGGGGCTGAAGCCTCTGGTTTGTGTTGTCGTTGTGGGGTTGAAGGCCTCTGGTTTGTGTTGTCGTTGTGGGGCTGAAGCCTCTGGTTTGTGTTGTCGTTGTGGGGCTGAAGGCCTCTGGTTTGTGTTGTCGTTGTGGGGCTGAAGGCCTCTGGTTTGTGTTGTCGTTGTGGGGCTGAAGGCCTCTGGTTTGTGTTGTCGTTGTGGGGCTGAAGGCCTCTGGTTTGTGTTGTCGTTGTGGGGCTGAAGGCCTCTGGTTTGTGTTGTCGTTGTGGGGCTGAAGGCCTCTGGTTTGTGTTGTCGTTGTGGGGCTGAAGGCCTCTGGTTTGTGTTGTCGTTGTGGGGCTGAAGGCCTCTGGTTTGTGTTGTCGTTGTGGGGCTGAAGGCCTCTGGTTTGTGTTGTCGTTGTGGGGCTGAAGGCCTCTGGTTTGTGTTGTTGTTGTGGGGCTGAAGGCCTCTGGTTTGTGTTGTCGTTGTGGGGCTGAAGGCCTCTGGTTTGTGTTGTCGTTGTGGGGCTGAAGGCCTCTGGTTTGTGTTGTTGTTGTGGGGCTGAAGGCCTCTGGTTTGTGTTGTCGTTGTGGGGCTGAGGCCTCTGGTTTGTGTTGTCGTTGTGGGGCTGAAGGCCTCTGGTTTGTGTTGTCGTTGTGGGGCTGAAGGCCTCTGGTTTGTGTTGTCGTTGTGGGGCTGAGGCCTCTGGTTTGTGTTGTCGTTGTGGGGCTGAAGGCCTCTGGTTTGTGTTGTCGTTGTGGGGCTGAAGGCCTCTGGTTTGTGTTGTCGTTGTGGGGCTGAAGGCCTCTGGTTTGTGTTGTCGTTGTGGGGCTGAGGCCTCTGGTTTGTGTTGTTGTTGTGGGGCTGAAGGCCTCTGGTTTGTGTTGTCGTTGTGGGGCTGAAGGCCTCTGGTTTGTGTTGTCGTTGTGGGGCTGAAGGCCTCTGGTTTGTGTTGTCGTTGTGGGGCTGAAGGCCTCTGGTTTGTGTTGTCGTTGTGGGGCTGAAGGCCTCTGGTTTGTGTTGTCGTTGTGGGGTTGAAGGCCTCTGGTTTGTGTTGTCGTTGTGGGGCTGAAGGCCTCTGGTTTGTGTTGTCGTTGTGGGGCTGAAGGCCTCTGGTTTGTGTTGTCGTTGTGGGGCTGAAGGCCTCTGGTTTGTGTTGTCGTTGTGGGGCTGAAGGCCTCTGGTTTGTGTTGTCGTTTTGGGGTCGGGGATTGAAGACCTTTGGTTTTGTTTCCATGGTTTCCAACAGCCGGAGAACCTGTTGTACTACAGCATGGACGAGGACTCCAAGATCATGATAAGTGACTTCGGCCTGTCCAAGATCGAGGCCTCTGGCAGCGTCATGTCCACGGCCTGCGGAACGCCGGGATACGTCGGTACGCAGTGCTCACATTCTGCTGATTGCGTGTGTTTTTTATGCTGCATATTTAACTTGTGAATCAGCGCATTCACCACTACCCTTTATATTCCTCAGCTCCCGAAGTCCTGGCACAGAAACCGTATAGCAAGGCAGTGGACTGCTGGTCTATCGGAGTCATCGCCTACATACTGTAAGTTAATGACTCTCTGTCCCACCTCGGTCCTCCTGTCTGTCAACAATGCTGTCAGGGAGGAGGTGTTGGGGCTGGGCCTCCTCATAGCTGAATGAATAACCTCCTTTCCTCCGCTGTCCCAGGTTGTGTGGCTACCCTCCCTTCTACGATGAGAACGACTCTAAACTCTTTGAGCAGATCCTCAAGGCAGAGTATGAGTTTGACTCTCCGTACTGGGACGATATCTCAGAATCCGGTAGGGGGAGAATGTGATCACTACAGATTCATGTCATTCGGTCAGTCGAAGTAGCAATAGGCTATTATGGAGGCTACTAAAGCCTACATGTATCTATTTATATATAGATATATGTATGTATCTATATATATATATGAACCTGACGAAGCAACAGAGAAACACGTCGGTCACATAATAGATCAGCTTATCAGCTTATGCCAGTGTGCGGTGATGTTACACTTCTTTGACTTGATATACTATTGTTGACTGCACATCACCAGCACCCGAGAATCTAAAGGCTGTGCACAGGGACTTTGTTCTTTTTATATATATATTTATATCTATAATTTTTAACGGTAACAGAATGCACTAAGAAAACACTGAATTGGACCAAGCTCTTCTTGGTTCAGCTGCTTGGCTGTTACTAATCTTTACAGACACAAAGGCTCGACATAATGTTTTATTTTATCATGGGTGTGGGCTAAATGACAGCAGATGCCCATGGATAATTGGTTTCCTGTTTCCTGTCTCAACAGCCAAAGACTTCATAGTTCACCTGATGGAGAAAGACCCAAAGACACGCTACACCTGTGAACAGGCCCTGCAGCACCCATGGTAGAGCACACCCACGCACACACACACAGTCCCAAACACGCACACACATAGACCTTAACCCAGACCCAAACAGGCACACACACTCCCAAATCATCACACCGCACCAAACACACAGACACACGCGTCTGCACACACACACACACACACACACACACACACACACACACACACACACACACACACACACACACACACACATACACAAAGACAGACCAAAACAATACGTTGAGCCCAGCTTCTTTCACACGAACACTAACACAAACCAGGCACCAGGCAAGGGATTGATATTAGTTTGACTCTGTTGTGTCTGCTCTGTGTTGTGAAGGATTGCAGGCGACACGGCCCTGGACAAGAACATCCATGAGTCCGTCAGCGCGCAGATCAAAAAGAACTTCGCCAAGAGCAAGTGGAGGGTGAGGCGACATACCAGCAGTGCTACTCTCACTCCATGTGGAATGGATTCACTCTTTCATTTCAGTCTTTCCTGATATAGTTTTGGACCACAAGTCAAACAATAGAAGAGCCGTTTGGCTGTAGGGGGCAGCTAGACGACATTTGATTCACATTAGGAAATAAAGAAATGGAAACACTTGGAGAACCAACAATACGATACAAGGAACCGAGTGGGATTCCCATGACGCACACAATAACAGAACCTCATGGAGACATGTACAGTACATCACATTACAACAGGGCTGGATCATAGCTCGGTGTACAACATTCAAAAGTTAGAAAGTAAAAACACTCTATCGCTCTACACACACACACATCACAAACAACATATTTTCACTTCACTATCTAGCCGCCCTCTTGCTCAACAGTAAGCATAACAATGGAGTGTAACACAAAGACGAGTGAGATCTGCGTGGTGCTCCAGGCGAGCACCACGCAGACTTCAAAGGCAGTGGCTGAAAAGAAAATCCCTATTCCTCCTTCTACTAAGAGTCCTCCCTCATGACATTGTCTCTGTGGTTGCGCAGCAAGCCTTCAACGCCACGGCGGTGGTGCGCCACATGCGTCGCCTGCAGCTGGGCACCAGCCTGGAGGGACCCAACCAGCCCAGCATGCTGCTGCCAGAGGAGCTCACAGGTACCGGTCACACAGCCCAGCACCACCTGCTAGCGTCGCCTGCCTGCTAGCACCGGCTGCCTGGCGCTCTCTAGCAGAAGATACCTGAATGGTCTCACTGAGCGGACTCCAGATTGAGTCAAGGGACCAACGAGGTCCAATCAGGGCTAATAAGGCCTTTTGTTTTATTTTGAATATCAGTTTCAATCATGGCAGGGATTGAAACTCAGTCCAACACTGGTATACTGTGAAAAAGTGGTCTTAAATGTTTAAATGAACACCCTGTCAAGTGGCCACTGCAGAAGTATACTTCCCCTTCTGAAATAACACCCCCTTACGAAAGCAACCACTCGCACATATATATTTCTCTGGGTGGAATAACTGCAATGAAACAGGGAACAAGGCCCAGACTTTGTGAGGTCTTCCCATAGAAAGTCTGTTCTAATTTAGTACGACTGCTGGGTCCAAGATTAACATGATGTACGAACTGGGTCGGGATCCAGAGTCGAACAGGCGGGAGAGGAACGTCATTTCTGTATATAGATGCTTGTTTTATTATATGTTGTATTAGTGCAAAGATATGTCTGCATACAAACATCCATCATCCTTCATTTTGAGTTGATTTTCTGCTATACGCTGGCCTGTGCTTACAATGTCTTTAAGACGATCTTGAAAAGTGTCTTGCCAATAAAAGTGAACATGCCTTAACTTAACTTAATATAATTGTATGTCCTCATAACTTATCTTACATCCTCTCTCTTCCTCTCACCTCACCTCCTCTCCTCCATCCTCTCCCCTCCTCCCTCCTCTCCTCCCCTCTACTCTCATCCCTCTCCTCTCCCCTCCTCTCCCCTCCTCTCCTCCCTCTCCTCTCCTTTCCTCTCCTCTCCTCCCTCCTCTCCTCTCCTCCCCTCTACTCTCATCCCTCTCCTCTCCCCTCCTCTCCTCCCCTCTCCTCTCCTCTCCTCTCCTCTCCTCTCCTCTCCTCTCATCCCTCTCCTCTCCCCTCCTCTCCTCCCCTCTCCTCTCCTCTCCTCTCCTCTCCTCTCCTCCCTCTCCTCTCCTCTCCTCTCCTCTCCTCTCCTCCCTCTCCCCTCCTCCCCTCCTCTCCTCCTCCCCCAGAGTCCCAGTCGGAGGGCGGCTGCTGCCAGAGTTCAGAGGGTGCTGATGAGTCTGAGTCTCTGTCCCCCTCCTACCGCTGCCACACCACCAGCAGGGTCTGAGGGCCCACCCAGCCACCTGATCGACCCCAGTGACCCTCCTTTTTTACACCTGGGCGACCCCCGAGGCCTCTGCTTCTGCCCCACCACCCTTCGTATGGTCGCTCGCCTGCAGGGGGGGGGGGGGGGGGTGTAACGTAGGATGAAGCAAGGTTGATGAAAATAATTGTTGCTGGTCGTCGGGGGGTTGATAGTGAGGTCGACAATGAGGAGGATGATTGTGATGATGCTGACGACGTTGCTTCAGGAGTCGACTTTCACTGACTGGATGATAGCAAAGGATCAGAGGATGGCTGGTTTGGGGGGGGAGAGGCAATGATGCTCCCCCAGCCCTGGTGTATCATGGGTTTTTGTGTTTTTTTCCGCAGTAGCAGGACAGAGCTTGTTTGAGTCAGTTTTATTGATTCAGCGCGCCGCTTATATTTCATGTTTATTTTTTCTTGACATAAATATATTTGTTTCATCCCCCTCCTTTCCTATTAAACCTTTGCATATGAGAGCATTAACACATTCTTATGAGCCCAGTGCATAAGTTTCTATCACAGTCGTGCGTCCCGTCTGCATTGAGACATATAGATATAGATATATATTGCAGTATTACATCCGAAAATGCGACTTCAGAAAAATATTAGATATCAGAAAAAAATAACACACTATTATTTTTTCTAAGTGAGCAGGGATTTGCTGCGCTTTGTGAACATCCAAAGGGTGGTCGTCTCCCATGAGGAGCAGCATGGTGGTCATTCACAGGGCTCCCCCTCCCTCCTTTATCTCTTTACTAACACACAGGGGTCTCTCGTTGTCTACCGTGCCTTTAGGATAAACAAGTTGGCCAGATTCGTTTCACTGGTAGCTTCTAAACCATGCAGCTCTTCTTGCTGAATTTGGTCCTAATTTTTTTTTCATATATATATATATACATAAGATACTTTTCTTTGTAATGACTAAGTGTAAGGGATATTATCCCCTAAAAACATTGTTGCATGGAGACCGTTGTAAATGGCGGCCATTGTTGTGGTTTCATGAGGTTTAGGGTTGAACCTATGTTGCCCCATGTTTCCACGTCTTGCTTCATTAGATAGAAAACAACAGAATACCAGAGGCTTCATTGAAATAATTCACGTCCGAACTGAAGTCCCATGTTCTCAGAATTTTCCCTTTCATTCACAACTCAAATCTCAGTGTTCACATACAGTGAGACTCAACCATTCTGCAGTGTAAGCTAGTGTTTTACACTCACATTTCTGTGGCCCCACAATTTTTGTAATTTTTTTTTGTACTAATTGGTAAAATACAACTATCTCCAACCAAGCTGCAGACTTAAAGATCATTTCTTAACACCCACCCTCTACAGTACCTGATCTGTTCTATAGTCAACTATGCCTCCTTCATCTAATGCCCAGAGAACACTTTTTTTTTTTTTAAATGTAGATCCCATCGTGTCACAATATTATTCCATTTCTGTCTTCTCAGTGTGTGTGTGTGTGTGTGTGAGTGCATGTGTTTTTAATGGTGTGAGAGTGTGTGTTTTTAGTGGTCTGTGTGTGATGGTACGCTTGGTCTTATGTTCGGCATGCGCTGATGTCTCAAAAGTTGTAGCGGTCGTTGACTCATACACTTGACATTTTATTATATTATCAACCACATGGATACAAAACAACCCAAACAAAAACATAATTATTCAGCAGTGCGTCTGTATGCTTTTGAGAAGACTCCAAAGATGTCCTTTTTTTATTGATTATTGCGAGATACACTTGTGAATCAAGATGGTGGACTGGTGTGTTGAGGTTTCTGAAGATGTTTAGTTTCAGTGCTGTAATGCATGTTGTGGAAGTGCTGCTTACGGCTGCTACGGTCTGCTCCTCTTCACCGGGAGGGACTGTGCTAGTTGCTTTGCAGCTGATTTGCAAATGTATTGAGGTGTTCAATAAGTTCAAAGTGCAATCTTTGGTGTGTGTGTGTGTGTGCGCGTGTGTGTGCACGCACATGCGTGTGTGTGATTGTATGTGTGTGCAGTACAAAAACCTGTCCCTTTGGATATGTTTACATTGTTAATTTATTTTTTAAATACGATGAATTGCTCTATTTCTTGGACGCATGAAGCATTAATCTACTAATCATGTAAAAAATAAATACCTATATTTTGCGCAACTACCCAATCAAACCAGGACCTTCCGACCTTGAAAGGGAAATGAGCATTTCTTTTTTCCACAGCCTGTTGACTCATGGCATGGCCAAAGGGAATTGGTGGTCAAAACGACCAAAGCCCTCATTTTATAGGAGAACATCATAATTATATTGTTCCTAGCGGTTGTTTTCTTTTGCACGCAGCATAGTTCTTATGCTGAGGGGACCGGGCAGCTCTGGATATGAAACATGTTCAGGAACTCATCTCTCCTCCACTTTGACCGGGTTTTGCTTTTCTCTCTTACGAGCCGCTTTGTCTGAAGAGTACCTTTAGCTGTCAAAAGGTGAAGTTGTACGAATGAAGATATTTGTACTGTGATGACATTGCTATTTTTGTGAAGGCCGTCTATGGCCCCAGCTCAGACTGTATGGATCAATGACCATGTGGATTATGGGATATTGATGATGGCTCAGTAGCGAGACTCACAAAACGTTTGCTTGCAACCGATCTGTAAGTAAAGCATTGGTGAAGTGTATACATTAAATGTCATGTCTATGCATTGTGTGTCCGACTGATCTATCTCTCGAGCTCCATCCCGATACTGCTGTTCCCTTACTGGGGTGAAGATACACTTGGTAGGTCCTGTGCTCGGTGTCAGCTGACAGTGTACACATGATGATCACATTCCCCACATCCAGCTGCTGCCTAATCCTCGCCAGCTCAGTTTATAGTCTGATCTGGACAACTTTGCTTGTCTGTCTTGCATGCTGGCTGCTGCAACGGCTGCCAGTCAAGTACATGCAGTCACCGCATATATCATATATATAGAGATGACCATTGGGGAACAGCTTGACGTGGAACAGCTTCGCCTTATCATAGTTATAATTGAGTTGTGTTTAGCAGAAGCTTCTATTCATCCAAAGCGAGTGCAAGTGTAGTTGAACAATCAAAGTCTCAATATATAACTAATACTAGAGCTACTGCAAACCTGAAGTGCAAAACCCACATTTCCATCAGCAGCTGGGCATGCAGCAATGCAAGGGTTCTTGAAGTGCTACTGATGAGTGTCTTCTTGTTGAAAGACACAACAACAACAGTACTATTGCACTGTTACACAAAAAACTCAACAATTGGTTGAATACAAGAGCGAAGGACTTCCCGAGAGTCTTCTTCACCAGCAGTCAAGTTTCAAATTAGTTTTAACTTTGTATCTAATTAGCAGTAGTCGTAATAGAACATCTTCTAGAATAGACCAGGAAGGGATTTGTTACCTGGCGGGCCTCTCTCCCTCACTCTTCCTCCCTACTTCTCTCTCTCTCTCTCTCTCTCTCTCTCTCTCTCTCTCTCTCTCTCTCTCTCTCTCTCTCTCTCTCTCTCTCTCTCTCTCTCTCTCTCTCTCTCTCTCTCTCTCTCTCTCTCTCTCTCTCTCTCTCTCTCTCTCTCTCTCTCTCTCTCTCTCTCTCTCTCTCTCTCTCTCTCCCTCTCTCTCTCTGTGGTCAACCTCACCAGGGGCGCAGCGGACAGGGTAGAAATGATGTGGTCGACCGAGGGCCACGGGACACATCCAGCATAACAGGGTGTGATTATAGGGTTCAGGGGCGGGAGGCGCTGGGGCTCCACGGAGCAGCAGGGACGTGGAGCCCTGGACCGGGGTGGAAACCATCCAGTGGGGGCTTGAGTCTCCCAGCACCTAAAGAACTTCACGGCAACATGTTGCTCACATTCATATCCCCACCACAAGGGAACGGAAATAAAAAGTATGTTTTAAGTATGTTTTCCTCTCAAAACGTGTGTTCACGTTTTAGTTTGGACCCCCAGTGTAACATGTAAGACGGCGTTCCATCTGTGTGTGTTTGTGTACTTCGGTACTTCTGAGGTGTAGCACGTTGAAGGAGTTGACAAACCCTTTGCGAGTTAAAAGCCACACAATGTTCTCTTGTGGGAAATGGCAAAGCAAGTTGATATCCTCACAATCAACCACTTGACATGATGTAAAGATTGAACTGCCGCTGCCGCTGCTGGTCTGTCGTTTCCAGATAGGTCCCCAAGTTTACAGACTACAAAGGGTAGCCAAATAATGGCAATATATACCTGAAACTATCTGCATCGGTAGGAAGAAGAGTAATCCAAGGTTACCTTGTCCACGAATCAGACGGTTTCATGGGACTTACTTGATGATGAAATACATCCAGCACATAGATAGCCCTTGTCCCATGTGTCTGTCACCATGAGCCTTCCTCTATGTGGATACTGTGGAGTCCGTCTCCCTTCAGGTCCATGCTGTCCAATTAGACCTATCAATCAGAGCTGGGGAAACAGAGAGCTCTCTGTGTATTTTCACATGTCACACTTTTTCTTCACACATCTGTGTTTGAAAAAGATTTATTAGTGGAAGAGAAAATACTTGCGTCCAGCTGTCACTCAATGTCCAGCACAACCTGACTCAATAAAACACAAAGATTAATATATTCCATGACAAAATATAGGATCATTAAAGGAATTATAGATGTCAACTTTCATAAAGATCTTGAGAAAATAAAATCTCGGAGACTGACTCGGTCCATCTCCTCCTCACTAAGATAAGATAAGAGGACTTTATTGATCCCAGAGGCCGTTTCGGTTCGTGAAAATATCTGCAGCATATAAATGAGAGACGTTGCTTAACTGTCCTTCTGACAGGGAACACGTTAATCTGTCTTCCAGAAATTATCATTCAGAGGGCTGGAGATCAAGGTCCATAACAGAGATGTGTTGTGTTCTATATTCACTGTATGTACTGCATTGTACTGTATCCACTGTATGTAATGTATTTATCTGTATTCACTCAAACAGATACAAAGAATGAATGAAACATGGATGAGGAAAAATCCTTTTTGTATGTAAAAAGTTTAGGGAACAAAATACTGACTTATTATAGTTATTGATGACAGAATAGATTAAATATACATGGATTCATTGTGGTGCCTATATTAATTACTAATTTAAGCGTAGTGGTACTTCTAACCCTGGACTGGATGTACACATAATGCTTTTGTATATATAGTGCTTGTTTCTATTGATAAACCTCTTGGTATATAATCCGCTTCCCATGTAATGTGACAAGAGTTAAAAAAATCCTTGCACAGCAGTCCTCTTGGTCCTGTTCTACCTCCTATGGCCTCAACATTATGTCAATAAAATGAGGTCATGCAAAGCAAAGAACCTTTCTCTGTGTGTGCGTGTGCGTGTGTGTGTCTTGTCACCATGCATGGTGCCCCTTCCCCCATCCACCCTGGTTTGGCTCATGAAATAGTTTAATCCCACACTCGCTGGAGGACTCGGGAACACTGGATATTTCCAATGGGAACAACCTCGCTCACTGATGATTTTTGTCTGTTTTTCCCTTTTTTGGTTCCAAGAAAATAGCTGGCAAAGGATTATCTGGCATTCAATAAAAAACAAACTCATTTTACATAGAGCGGGAAGCAATCTCGGTAATTTGAAAAATATGTGTATTGTGCATTATGTGTGTAATTATGTGTGTATGTACAGGTGTGCAAGTGTATGTCTCTGTTTATCTGGATCACAGTGGTGTGTGTGTGTGTGTGTGTGTGTGTGTGTGTGTGTGTGTGTGTGCGTCAGTATGTTTTCATACTGCAGTCCTCTCACCATACGTCCGGCTCCACTGAGGCCACAGGTCCTACACCACCCTGGCCCGGCCCCTCTGGGCCTGAGGCCCTGTCCCCTGGAGGAGGAGAGGTCCCTGGCCCCTCTGGGCCTGAGGCCCTGTCCCCTGGAGGAGGAGAGGTCCCTGGCCCCTCTGGGCCTGAGGCCCTGTCCCCTGGAGGAGGAGAGGTCCCTGGCCCCTCTGGGCCTGAGGCCCTGTCCCCTGGAGGAGGAGTGGACCACTGAACATATCTCATCATTCCATTCCAGATACACAGCTGTCCTTCAAAATGTACGCAACAAAAAAAACACATCAATCAGACATTTGCATGTATATGTATGACTGCGTGTATGCGCGCTTGCGTGCGTGTGTGTGTGTATGTGTGTCTGCATGCGTGCAGTGTGTGTGTGTGTGTGTCTGTGGGCGTATGTGTGTGTGTGGGCGCGTATGGGTGGGTGTGTTTGTGGGTGTGTGGGCGCATGTGTGTGTGTGTTGAAGCATTAAAAAAATTGTCTTGAAACAACATTTTTGTACAGTGAGTTGGATGTTCCATTCTCACCTATGCTTCATTTAAAATGTTAGTACATGTTGTACATGTTGTACACATGTACTGCATACGTTGTATGCAGTACATGTATGTGTAAGGAGACCCCAAACCTCTGAACAATCACCGCACTGCACTGTAAACATCCTGCATGGAAAACATGGCACCGCTAAATACAGTCGGCTGCTGAGTGCAACCGACAGCGGGAAAAAACAACAAAATGCTGCAACTTTAATTGCAAACATATGCGATCACATTCTTGCTGTTTTTCTCTTGGACACAACAAAGTTACTGAGAGAAACAACCATTTATTCAGACAGTCAGAAAGTCAGATTGTGGAAAACACAGTAGTCGCTCTCGCACAGTATCACACAGAGTTAGTTGGAGTGGCAGAAGTAAAACAACAGAACTGAATATCCCCTTATGAAACACTATCCCGATAAGACATTCACTCGCACTTATGCGATTTAGATATTTTGAATCTAGACTTATGATCTAGAGTCACTGTCAGTGATTGCGAGCATCAGCATTGTTTTTTCTTTGAAATCCCAATTGCAAAAACACATTGCACGTAGTTTAATCAGCAGCCGCCACGGTGAGAACAACAGCAGCTGGCCCTGTTCAGTGCTAATTACAAAGCAGCCACCACTTTATTAGACCATATAAAGCAGGACTCTTGAACTTGACCCGCGCGCCCTGCAAACATGATGTATTTCCCCCTTTGAGGTCCGAGACCTCAACATACGGGCTGAGAGCAGGGTATGGTATTATGATCAGATGGTGGGGTGGGTGGGGGGGGGACTCATCAGTCAAAATGATTGGAGCAGACACAGACTGGTGGAAAAGTAATCAGACGTGGCACCACGGCACATCTGGTCCGGCCCAGTGACACTTGAATACCTGTTCCGCCTCAGGAACGTGGTCAGAAATGTTTCATATTGAACTGGTTTGGTAGTTGGGAGCGGTGTTGGCAGTGGTGGGGGTGGCTGGGCTGATTCGCTGTATATGCTGCCTTGTAAATCTCTCACACCTCATTCTCACACTTCTTACATAATGTGCTTCCCTGGTTCTGTATTGCAAGCATCCAATGCGTCGATGCCCTAGGTATTAGGAAACTATTTCCATAGTACTTCTGATAAGGAATTGAGGGATTGCAGACCAGCATATAATAATGCATATCTTACATTAATCCTCAAATAAAAATATCTATTTTTCCAAGCAGCCTGCTTTCCAACCGTATTTTGAAGAGGTTCAGCCATGCCAAGTGCTGTCTCAGATGCACGTCTCCATTGTACTTCGACACTACAGGATGACTAATTAAACACACAGAAAGCACTGCTCCCGGGCTTTGCTGAAAACGCTCTTTGCTCTTAACATGCCACTAATTGCCAACAGATCACATATCTGAAGCGGGGTGGAAAAGCTGGTGCCTGATTCGTGGTACTTTTGGCATTCTTCATTCCCATGACTTTCAGCAGCAAGGAGCATTAACCGACAATCTGACAAATGACAGCATGGAGCTGCATGTGTGACACACGAGCCCAGAGGGATTGGTCAGGAGACACAAGCAGCCACGTTGACATCCCTGTGGTCATCATATAGCATGGCATTGGTGACCAATGCAATGTTAAAGGAACATGGAGCACAGAGGAGACCAATAAACCGTAGCTCCGACTAGCCCAGATCCCCTGGATGGGACCGTCACATCTGTTTAGCACATTTGTTTCGCGCCAAGGTTTACGTGAGCGAAGCATTGTGTGTATATCATCCTTGGCCACCTTCCCGAGATTTAGACAGATGGCTGCAGGCAAGTCTGATTAATACAACCTCAGTGGTAGGAGTTGGTTGAAACACTTTCTATCAAGACTTTTATGGACGTATAAACGTTGGTTATAAAGAAGCTTTGCAGACGATAAGAGATGGTTGTAATGTGTATGTTTTCCAAGGCCATTCTTCGTTTGCTATGGACCTCATCCTTTGCTCTTACTCCCTCGTTTATGATACATGGTAACACATGGAAGAACATAGCCTGTGTTTTCTCATGGAGATTGCATTAAACCCTGTCTGAAAGGTTAATTTGACATTAAAAAATTTCCAAAACTTAACAAGAGAAAATGTTAAAATATAATAGTTATTTTTGAATTCACACCTGTTAAGCATATATTAATTAGTATTCTGTTAAACTTTGATTTAGAAGAATGTCAGCATCAATCAATCCTTATGTTATCACTCTGCCATACACCTCAAGAAGTTTACTGATGTTTAGTCTTTTGAGCTATAATTCTGAATCAGAAATCAGCTGTACATGAATCCTCTGGCACCTCAGAGTCCTGTTATCTGAACACGTTTATCCTCAACTGATATGAATGATGGTGGCCGCCAGGCGGTCACTCGGCAGAAAGCTATAAGGCCAGACAGAGGTTGGGCCCCCTACTGTTCCACAATGTCCACTTCCTAAAATGGCTCTGATGGAATGACTAATTAGGTGAAGGAAGTAAGATACATTTTCTTAGTTGCTTTGATTCAATAGATTAAATTGATCTAATTTCAAAGGTGCCATTATTTATAGCATAGTGGCACCTTGGAAATCACCTTAGAAATTAAATTGTTGTGTAATTTATATTAATTTATACAAACTAACACATTAGCCATCTCAAAAGCAAACAAGATGTTATTTTCAGTCATTATATTTGCATCCAAATAATAATAAAGAAATTATAAAGAAACAATTTTGACTAATCAAACAATGGACAGTATTGTATTTGAGTGCTCAGCACCATATTTTAATAACAAAAAAATATCATTCAATCAATCCAACTTTTAAAAAAAAGAACACTGAGTAACCTCAACAAGTGAAACAATTTCCTGGACTTTTGTATGCACTATGTACAGTAACTGGCACACCAAGGCCAGTGTGGATAGAAGGTCAACTGTAACTCCAGAAAGGATTACATATGAACATATGTTGATGGACATCGTTGTCCCCTCACATACTTTGAACAAATCATAACCACTGTAAATTAAATAGTAATGGGTTCAATTAATTATGGTTAAACTATAGGGAGCATGAGAACATTACTGGACCATAAAAGGACTCTGTTGTGATTGAACCTGGTCCCTGAGACACCTCACCTCACCCACGTTCGGTTTCTCGTGATGCAGAGTGGCACATCCAGATAATGACCTTAATAAAACCCTGGATGGACCCTTCTGCTACACACAATGCCCGCCATTACCACAATGCATCACATTTTCAGAAAAAGAAGTGTGGATTTTGATCCCGCAAATCAAACATATAGTAATTTTGTATAAATGCTAGCACAACATAACATACATGTGTCCAGCACAGAAAAAAGATAAAAATGATATTCCAATAAGGACATCCAAATCCCTCAACGAATCCATAAGCCTCGAGCTCCTTCATTGAAATCCCACCATGGCTCAATCCTTCGAGAAATGTTTAAGTATTTTTGTTTGTTTATAACGTGTATAATGACATAAGATCAATCATCAGTTCAGTTAATCCTACTATGAAATTATATGAATGTAAGCATCAGCAACAAAAGTATAAGAATATAAAAGTAGTGCACTGGAGGACCAACAAAGTGATTCACTCCCCATATCAGAGGCTCACACAGTCCAAACCAATGGCAGGACCTTATTCATCTTACTCAATGCACGGACATTGCTCAGCCTTATATTACATAACAAACATTCCTAAATGTCCCTCCTTGGTGTCTAAGATGCTCTATGAAAGACACAGCCGGGGTTGATAAAAAACAGCGATAACAAAGAGTGTGTGTGGTACTTTAGTCCCTTAAGGTCTTGGTGAGGCCCTTCTTGAGCCGGGGGGTCCCCTGGTCCTGGCGGGTGTCCTGGTCTGGGTGGGCCTGAGGGTGGGCCTGGTAGAGCTGCTTGAGGCTGTGGGTCTGCTGTTCCTTGACGGTGGTCTCTTGCCTGGCCTGCCGCAGCAGTCGCTTCAGGGTCTTCACCTTCTCCCTCAGGTGTCCGTTGGCCTTCTCCAGGGTCCTCACCTTCACCGAGAGGGTCCTCACCTCCTCCTCTTCCTCAAACAGGGCCTTCTGCACTGCCGAGCAGAGCAGCTGCCCAGAAGAAAGAGCCATTACTTATGATTGGCCAATGATTCATGCAGATGGTTCAGTGTAAGGGGCCAATTGGGCCAATGTAAATATTGAATTAAAGGCCGTGTTGCAGGGTTAATTTTCCAACGATTTGCACAATTTGCTTGTTGGTAATAAACTTTTAAACTGTTATCCATTGTATTTGATGTTGTTGGGTATCACAAAAACGGAATGTAATGCAAAAAGATAAGCACTATTTTAGTGGTTTGTAATTGATTCTCATTTCCCCCACAATGCATTGCATTACGTCACGTTGGGGAGACAGACAGACAGACAGACAGACAGACAGACAGACAGACAGACAGACAGACAGACAGACAGACAGACAGACAGACAGACAGACAGACAGACAGACAGACAGACAGACAGACAGACAGACAGACAGACAGACAGACAGACAGACAGACAGACAGACAGACAGGTAGGGAGGCAGGTAGGGAGGCAGACAGCCAGATATTTGTAGTCAATTTATATAGTCCATTTATTTAAGCTCTCAACAGCATAAGCATACAGAGATTTACACAGCGGCGGGAAAACACGGCATACGCAAAGTACATCGATGGAATCAGCCGTTCAAAGCCAGTCTGCATGAACCGTATGACAACTGGATGGCAGGGGATGCGGACAAGGAATACACCGCAGGAGGGGAACATGAGAGCCCCAGCTCGCCGCATACTAGTAGCCTGGGTGCTTAAAGAGTGGAACAAGCTGGATACGGAGCAGGTGGAAAAACTCCTTCAAGGTGTGTGCGTGCGTGCGTGCGTGCCACTCTCTTCAAACCTGCCCGGGAGTTCAATGTCGTCATGGCTGTTACGTCTTTCTGACCAACCGCAGTACAAGGCCCACCTGGGCTTAGGCTATACCACTTGGGGAGGGGCTGCTCAGTTACGCCCCTCTGCACATATCGACTTGGTTGCGACGTTGACAGTTTGTGAGTGTTGCGTGTCTTGAGTGAGTGAGAGCTGAGCAGGTGCACAGCTCAGGCTGCCGGACCGCGCAGCAAGGAACTTTTACAAAAGCAATATTGTTTACCGAAGTAATCAGCCCGGCGGCCCCGAAACGTTAATGGCTCACCAGGAATTCTCCTGACTCTCCCGATTACCACTCCTACACTGTATGCACTGCTGTTCATAGACTAGCTCCAGCGCTCGTTGATAAATGATAAACTCACCAGGACACTTCACCAACTCTCCACTCACTCTCCTCTGACCATGCATTTAATTGGCTTTCACGGCCATCAGTTCTCTGCAATTCATCGTTCGCCCTCTCACGTCTGACAGGTTCGAAATGATACGACTGCGGGCCATCATGCATGTTATTTGTGGTTCATGCCACCTCTTCCTCATTCCAGTTAGATGCCATAGTTCTAGTACGAGGCTGAGGCTACCTTCCACCACGTCTCCCCAACGTGACGTCACCGCCGAATTGCGTTAAAAAAACTGGATGCATCCTTGGTAGTAACCAAAAACTGTAATTTTTGGTTACTACCAAAAACGACAAAAAACTGGACTTTAACACCATTTTCGGAGACATTCTTTAATGATACACATATCTTGAGTGCTTCATTTACCCTCGAAATCGACAGTGGTGGCCAACCTGCAACACAGCCTTTGTCTTTGGCGTATAATTAGGTTATATGAAGTGAATGCTGGTACAACCTGTTGACCCTTTTGATTTTCATTAATCATGCAAAAGCTTGTTCATTAATCATCAGCAAGGATGACATATACTGGCATATGCCAGATCACTATACAAACACTGACGGAGTGTTATTTTGGGCTGACGACCAATCATAACAGCCCAAACCTAACCCTATTTCCCATGCTAGGAACAACTGAATCTGATATGATCCTTTTTCTCACTTTCGCTACTGCATCGAAGCCAATCTGAGGTTAAAGGCAAGAGTCAGTACATACATACATAACTCAACCCAAGTCGAACTCAATTCCAATATTGATTTCCTAGCTTAAAATAGTGCAGCATGTATTGGTGCACATGAAAGAAAGAAGACATTTCTTCTATTCTACATTTCTTGCCAGAGTCTACAATATGTTGGTGCCCTGCTCTCCTCTGTAGAAAAGGCCAGGTGGTTCTCAATGCATGGCCGCCTCTCAGATGGGTGTAGATTTCCTTTTCCGATCCCAGTACTGCCACATGGGTCAGATAGAATCACGGCAGAACATTTGACTCGTATAACTGTGGGATAGGGTTTGAGGAAATGTAAAATATGTGCTGCCGGCCGCCTTCCCATATTGCTGATTAGTATCAGTTCTTTTTTTTTTATTACCACGCTTTATCATACTTGCTATTACTTATGCCACACGGACCTCTGAAACTGAGCAATCTCTGACCTATACGGCACTATAAGGCACTATAAAGAATATCAAGTCTTACCTCTGTGGAAGTGATCACACATCACCCCTGAGGCAAGCTATTTCCCAAAGGAGAATGCCTGTTTGTTAGCACGAATCCCTCTACAGAAAGCTGGGTGTTCTTCGGTCACAGGTTTGAATTTCATTCAAGGAGTCAATCTACAGATGGTTTCAATCCCTGTCTACCCTGATGTATTTTTCCGTCTAAGCTCCTGTGTGGACAAATACTTGGATAATTGGCCTTGGGAAAGCCCAGAGACGAAGCTTGAGATGCTGTGAGGAAATACAGCATTGACCTGCCTATTCTGTGGTTACTGCAACACTGGAAAGCAGCAATCTAAATGAAGCAAAGCATTACCAATACTTTTGTTGGAATGGAAGGCTTACCTGGTATTAATGTTCTTAAACTAAACTTAACTTCAACAACTCATCATGAAGGCAAGGATAGAATTGTTGGAATAGGATTTACCAGGGGATGTTGTACCAGACAACCCTAATTATTTTCCATTCCCATTCATGTCTATAATCCATAATCAATCCCAAATGTCATAAAGAAATCAAGGACATTTTGGAAAACCTGTGCATCCTTTGCAGGATGGTGAACCAATTTCTGGTTCATAAGGGACTTCATAAGAGGAGGCAGATGTTTCTCTGCACTACAACCGTTCACCAGAGTCTGGTAACTCTTAATCTGTACAGCATGCCAGCCATTACAAAACGCTGAGCATGAGAAGATCCAAATATGTTCACTGCATGCATCATAATTATTGACAGTTGTTATAAGATGGCTGATAAGATGCTGCTGTACTGTTGCCATAAAGTTGTGTTTAATTGTTTGTTGCTGTTGGGAGTTCTTTTTTACTGAGCCAAAAGAGAAAAATAAAAGTGTTTGTAAGGAACAAGCTTTTAAGGCATGTTTCTATTCAGCAGAGCTGGTGGTTGATTCTCACCACAGCACAGGCAGGTTTCACCAACTTCATACTCATGCATTGGACGCTGCATGAGGCGATCACGCAAAGGTTGATGTCAAGTCTATTATCCGTTCTTGCGTAGAGGAAGTGAAAACAAACGTGTTTTTCTTTAGTTCAGGAGAACCCTAAGCATGACATGAACCAGCTGTCTGGGTCAGCTCAGACGGCTCTGAGTGTAATCAGAGTCCCCGGTAGAGGGGTCATTAATGGAAAACTGAACCACATTTTTATCATCTTTTCCAAGAGAGATCCTGATTTATTTTGGATTGTTTTCTATTCCAAATAATCAGCGACATAGAAGGAAGGCAGAGCAGGGAAAACGGAGCGTGCATGGTCAATGCCGAGATAGTGCTACTATATCCTCTGAATGTGAAACTCAATACTTTAGCGGTTCAGACGACCATTGTGCTTCTCACCCTGCTGTCCTCCTGAGCCTCCCACTCGGGGCTGTAGCTGTGGACCTGCGTCCCGGCCGTGCAGTTGGAGAACTGGAAGAGGCTGGAGAACATGTGGTGGCTCTCGGCCGTGTCGGGGAAGATGGGGTCCTGGAAGTTGACCCCATGGGGAAGGATGCTGTAGTTCTCATCCATCCTGGGGGGGAATCGGCAGGTAGTTATGGAGGTGGTTGGATTGCAAGTGATTGCATAGATACGTGCATAAAATTCATGCACAGAGTAACACCCAGTGCATGTGAGAAACATACGGTACGTCAATAAGAACTGAGTAGTGGTAAAAGTTTGGATGGAAGCAGGAACACCATCCAATGCATGAATCATTATTAACTGGTTCTGCCTCAAGAGGCCCATTCGGTCTCGTTCGACAATGTGTTGAAATCATTGCACAAATGTGTGCATTTCTTCAAAAAATTACCTCTCCATATATTTGTGTAACAGTGCACAACGTATCAGGAATTTCAGTGTGTGGATTCAAATGATGCCTTTTTTATATTATTTTCCTTAAAAATAAGATTCAGTCAAGAGTAAGATAAAAAGAGTGACATTTGTTTGTTGGGGGCATTCATCTAGGTGAAGGTTAACACAACAAGTTTAAGCAATGTAAGCAATGCAAGGAAGGTAGTGTGATAATACTCCTCACCAAACATTTAAAACAAACGTATAGCCAATTTAAGTTTTTATTTAGAAGCTTAATAGCCATTGGATGAGGGTAAGGCAGAGACCTTCATGTGAATAGGCTCTGCCTGGTACATATCTTCTCCTCCACTATGGAGGGAGTAGGAGAGGAAGTCTTAGAAGCAGCATGGCTCCCATCCATCTGGATCCCATCTAGGGTCCCTTGTGGGACATCAAAAGCTTGACTAACCCTGTCCAGTCCATCATCACTCTGGGACTCTCAAGCCTGGGTGTGTGTATGAGTGCGTGCGGGTGTACATGTGTGTGTCTGTGTGTTTGCATTTGAATCTGTGCGTAGTACGTGTGTGCAAATGAGTGCAGGGCGCACGTGTGTTTGAGCACACACAGGCTGAGTGTTTGTATACTTGATTTACTATACTTGAAATATACAAACACACCTTCCTATGTTTTCCATGTTTGTATAATCCTTAATTGTTTTGTTTTGGCTTGTGGGGCTTCTCATAATACAAATCAAATTTCTAGACCTCGCAACTCAGATAAGCTATGACTTCATTGTGTTGAAAGTTGAGCATCACGAAGGGGTGCAGTGTGATCTTTATTGGTTATAACAAGTCTCATGAACTCCTCCAACAGCATCTCACACACAAGACTACATGAACCCAACAATCATGGTATACTCCCAACACAAATGTAGCACACAATCTCCCATTATCCAACAGAGAAAATGGTAACCCTTTTATAAAATACAGAAACCACTTGCGGCATTTTGAAAATATCTCCATGCCACATTCATAAACACTTGAGGTATTTTTAACTCCTTTAAATGAAAGCTGATGTTTTTCTTTCTAGCTGGCCTGACCTCCTGACACTGGTCTTAATCTCAAGGGAGTAAATTACAGACTAGGAAGCAACAGACCGACTGAGTACACGGCTCCTTCCCGGTCCACTGGGAGACCCCAACATGTATTTTTCTCCGTGCTTCAGTCTGACCAGCACTGGCTCAGGGCTCTTTATCAGTGATTGATTGGGGAGGGTTATTTTGGTCTGGGAAGATGTTTTTGGGGATATTTTATCGCAGGAAATGGAACTCACTGGAGATTACAGAGCAAATGAATAAACTCTTGCTTTTTGATCCAAGGCCTTATTCTCAGTGTTGCAAATGAAAACAATAAAACACTCAAAGTGTAGGATTTATTTTTTATTTTTCAGATTTATCTGTGTTTTTTCTTTTGACTCAGTTGGACTTTGTCTTGCTGACTGAAAACAAATATGCAAAAAAGATTGCACGTTTGCATGGACTCGTTGATTTAAGTTGACCCTGCCTCCGAGATTCATCCCGTTGCTTGCTGTGGAGTTTGCACTGTCTGTCCTAAATTACCGTAGTACACTTGTAACAACAGTGAAGATAAATCTCATGGAGAAGCTGGCGTACCAAGGGTGCATACAGGCTTACTTTGTAAACATTAGGGGTCAAACCCACAAGACTTTTGGCTGGGACTTAAACTCCTTGGAACCCTACACCACCCCCTTTCAAAGTGAGGTCATCACACCATACCTAGCATGGTACTCTTACTCATAAAACCATGACCGAAAACCTCTCGCTGACGTCCTTCATCATTCACACTGTGAATTGTGAATACGTGTCTGTCTGAGAATTCACTGCATCCTCCAAATGTTCCTGGCCATTTTTCAGGTCCCATTATGGAATTGAAAGAGGACCTCCGTGGTGAAGGTGGGCGTCTGAATGCCTTTGCAACCCTGAGCCTTTATTGTAGGGTTGCCCAGCCGACCGGCTGACACATGAGTTCTATGGGTCCTGATGCGTTTGACTCAGGACGCTGACGCATGTAAGACGGAGGAGGAGGCCATCATATCAAAAGCCATTATCAGGCTAACATTGGAGTTCGGACTCCTTCAGCTCCACATCCAATCTGCCTTGCTCTGTTATCCTGCAGGCTGGGACGCAGCCCGGGCGAGGTCCTATGGAAAGAGCTTGGTCCACAAGAACAAATGCATATTGAATCAAAAATATGCTTTTGTGTTTGTGTCATAACAACGATCCCTTGCCTCCCGGGTACAAAAATCGACCAAAGATTAAACGATACAGATGTGCTGAGGAGTTCACCAATTCTATTTTAGTGGATAGGCTATAGTGTGAGAGAAGGTCACAGTTTATAAGAACCCTTTAATCCCTCATCACTGCTATTGCAATCATCAAAACGCTTTCTCTTCTCCAAATGGTTCATGTTATTTAGGGTTAGGCCTATACAATTCTACCACAGGACACACACGCGCACACGCACACACACACACACACACACACACACACACACACACACACACACACACACACACACACACACACACACACACACACATTGAAAAACATGGCCAAATAAATTCGCTACACAAATATTCAACATTCATGGCAGCCAGATGTTTAGTTGCATGAAGTAGGGCAGGGCAAACAATCGGACATGATGACAATATATCGACCAAGGTGTTTCAGCAGTAGACATATCAGCATGATGGAAATCAATCAACAAGGTGTTTCAGCAGTAGACATTTAGTTTGACGAAAAGTTTGGGTCAGCAACACTCAGAATTCAGAATTGTACCCAGCATTGCACATTCCACATGAAGGCATGTTCATTTGCCAATAGGATGAGGTTGAAACCCTTACGTTGAGCAGATTCATGCATGTATTTATCATCCTGGGTGGTGGGGGTAGCCTCAAGAAACACATGTATTACAATATACAAGTATATTTCAACATTTCAATATTCAAAATGTGGCGATCGAATGCAGGGCAAAGCTTGTAGGGTTTGTTTTACCTTAGGAAGAAATAATAGGAGTTGTTCTCTGTGACGCTGTAGGTGAAGCATTGGAAGTAGCCCAGCCCGGTGACGTTGAGCCGGGACCCGGCGGGGATCTCCAGCATGCTACCCCAGGCCTGGTCGCAGAGCAGCTCCACCTCGGCGGTGTAAAACAGATCCGGGTCGTGCCTCCAGGGAAGAGAGTTGTACACGCTGTACGACTCCTGGTGCAGCGCGAGCACCTTGGCGAACACGATGACCTCCGCGAGTTCAGCGCGGCACGCCTCGGTCTGGGGTCTCCAGTCCCCGGGCAGCTGACACCCAAGGCCCACCTCCACATGCACCACTACTAAGATAAACGTTACAATTATCCACATCTTCAGTGATCATTTAACTTTAACACACTAAGGAAAGTCTCCTACACGGTTGGGGATGATGCGTTAAGGTTCTGCAACCTTCCGGCGACCCGCGGGGTTTCTATCCAATAGCGCTGATTAAATAGAAGAAAAAATGGAAATAAATGTGAACAGAAACACAACGGGATGTAAAACGGGTCCCTTTGTCTTCCTCCAGTCCACTTTAACGCAAAAAAAAAAAAGAGTGATTACACGAACCAGCATCTAATCAGCCCCTTGCGTATCCGACACATCTTTCATATTTGTGATTCTAGCGCAGCAGCCGAGCTAAAGTTTCCCCAAACACCGCTGTGCTATCAGGGAGCATTTAGATGATGACTGAAATGAGTCACCCTGATCCCTTTAGAAAGTAAAATACATGATGCTGATTTGGATTAGCAATTAAAAATGAGGGCATTTGACGCCCCCTCGTGGCACTAAAATATATTCACACGCACACAAACCCACGGACGCACGCACGCACGCACGCACACACACACACACACACACACACACACACACACACACACACACACACACACACACACACACACACACACACACACACACACAGTGTGTGTGTGTGTGTGTGTCGTTTGTGATTCATAATATCGTCTGGAGTCGCACACAGCTTTTGGCCGTGATAATATATATTATGTGTGTGTGTGTGTGTGTGTGTGTGTGTGTGTGTGTGTGTGTGTGTGTGTGTGTGTGTGTGTGTGTGTGTGTGTGTGTGTGTGTGTGTGTGTGTGTGTGACACACACACACACACACACACACACACACACACACACACACACACACACACACACACACACACAGACAGACAGACAGACAGACCATCAACTCAGGGCCTATCGCAGCAAGGGCCATCCTGCAGGTCCCTGAGCAGATGAGGGAAAGAGTAAAGGTGCCAGACAGTACCCCTGTTTGAAAGGGTAGAATGCAGAGGTGAGTGTTGGTTAGCCAGTATGTGCTAGTTATCTGTATTGATATAGATCATTTAAGTCTTAAAGGCACCCAGTGCAACTTTATGTAAACATTCAATGAAAAATAAACATTCAATTTCTAGTCTGATACAAAATCGATAACAACAACAATGCCGCCATTTTCTTTATTTTTTGTAACCTACAATAAATAAAGCAGGCTTCCAGTCAATGGAAAAATGGCTTCTCCCCACCGGCGATTGTTGTTGTTTACGATTTTCTATCAGTTCTCACCACACAACGACGTCTCATCTTTGCTCCTTAAATGTCGGTATGTAAAGGTATGGAGTTATTGAAATTTACTACGTGTAAAAAAGACTAGAAATTGAATGTTTATTTTTAAGCCTCGAAAGTTGCACTGGGTGCCTTTAAGACTAGACTTTGATGAAAAGATTCGGAAGTTCCCCAAGGATACCTTATAGTTCAGTGAATCGCAGTATTTAATACTTTTTTATAATGATGTCAAGTTTACTTCACAAGCAATGTGCTTTGCACTTGGGGACATATCAAATAGTAGTGCTGTCGAGGACAAGCAGGCTCACTGGGTAAGCCCAACATGTTCCCATAATTCAGCTGTGCTATCAGGTAGCATGAAATGAGTTAGAAGTCACTTGTCTTTCAAACCTTAACAGTCCCATGGCATGCTACTTTATGGATGCTTATATATATATAGGTGTTAGTTGGCCCTTAATACGGTATTTGTAGATGTTCAAGAAATTCAGCCTTGGTGCAGAATTACAGCCACTACGAGCCAGTCCCACAATGAGCTTTCCACAAACACGCCGTTTTTTAGAGGCGGGTCAAGGTGGGGGTTGGGGGTGTGGCTCTGAGCAGCTTGCGCTCATGTTTACAGTGGATGTATTGCAATGGCGAGGTGCAGACAGCCTTTGGCCGTGTTCTGTAAATATTCTAGAATAGTCTGGGTGCTCCGGCGGGAGGCATGGAGCTCTACATCTAAATAATATCATATTATGCATAGATATCTATGTCATATAATATATATTATCACGGCCAAAAGCTGTGTGCGACTCCAGACGATATTATGAATCACAAACGACTGCGTCGGGTTCTCAGACGTCTCTGGTTCTTCCACTATGGCCCACTATGCAACTTCGGGCATTTCTTCGCTGTTTTCTTGGTTTTGGCACGCACATTTCTCTACACAACGCCCCCTACAGCTTCGTAGTAGATATTTCACAACACTGTCGTAACAACTCGTTGACGACCCTTCCCCATGCACTTCTACGCGAGCCATGTGCATTTGTTTTCAAAGAAACCGGCGAATGCGTGGAGCCATGTCCGAAGTAGATGTTCATAAAGTGTAGGCAAGGTTATACATTTTTAAAAGGGTGTATTTGTATTGCAATAAACATAAATCCATCATTTTTTATAGTTGACGGGGAGAATTTATGTCCTAGATTATAAAATTGTTTTATCTTAGGTTGAACAGAACAATCAGTGTAAGAGGTTTGGCCAACATAATAATCTAAATAAACAAGAACCTGGATTCGGGGATTCAGTCTGTATCTGGGGGACGAGACAGACGGAGAGCAAAACACCCATGGAAACAAAGGTGTTTATGGTTGCAACCAAGCAAGCTAGAAACATACAGGGCTCACAACAAAACGGTCGAGAAAACAATTTTTACATGGCTCACAACAAAATGGTTGAGCAAACACATTTGTACAGAGACTATCAACATCAAGAATACCACGAAGACAAAGGCCACCCAAGGGTACTTTCAATTTCAAAAGCAACACGGCCGAGTCGGCGTCTGATTTGCAGTCTTCTTTTTCTTTCAGTTCACGCTATTCCTGAAAAGCTTGCCCAACGTTTACTCGTGTCTGGCCTCTCTGCCGGTCAGTCTCCCTTTTCTCTTCTTCTGTTCCTCCGACATTGGGTTTCTCCGTCTCTTTTTAGTCGGCTGATCTATGATGAATATAACAATCCCTTAGTGACTTGTGTTTATATCGAGCCGGTTCCGTGTTTGGGGGTCTGTGTCGTAAAGCAATTCGTTACTTCGCGAGACCCGAGACTCCCGCGAGAGTGGGCGGCGGGTCGCCGGCAGAAACATATTCCTTTTCTCCGCCAAGATGCGCAAGGGTGAGTCGAAACAACGAACAATCGAACAAAAATGTATAATAGAACCATCACAATGACTCTTAGCCTGTTATATTAAGGTAAATCAAGCCAAAAAAGTTGCATAGTTCCCCTTTCACTCGTGTCTGATCTCTTTTCTGGTCCATTCTTCTTTTGTTCCACCGACGGTCGCCTCTTGGGTCCCTTATCAGTCGATTTATCCATGATGAATGCAACAATTGCCTCGCAACTGGCTGTTTATATCTAGCCGGTGCCATGTTTGGGTGTGTGTCTGTGCCGTAAAGCATTTTCGAAACTACAATCTGACTACATTTTCGAGGATATCCGCTGCGTCACATCCGGATTGTGTCGGTCCGAACAGAGCAAGTTGCATATGCGCTTTTTCACTGGAGAGGCGACATGGGAAAATGACACACCCACCAATCGACCCAGAAATGGATGCAGAACCATCAGCATAACTCTCAACCTGCATACTTAATGTAGTTTTGGCTAAAAAAGTTGCATAGTGGGCCTTTAACTCAAAATCCGTGGTGGTCTGACGGAATCACTTAAATTGTCCGTGATGTGGCCACGGAAATTGCTCCAATGCAAGTAAATGACACTGTTATTCCGTGGCTCACACACGGATATCGGCGTGTTTCCGTGATGTGGCCACGGATTTCGAGTTAAGCGTCCGACCGTAGTCATTTCACGGATTCCTGTGAGACCATGTTGCCTAAAGAATGGACCGATAGCTTTGTAACCTTTAGGTTGGCTTTTACTGAACACTAGTCCGTACAATGAGTATGACATTCAACTGTCTACTACCACACTAAACTACCCAGTGCTTCACCTTGCATGGTGCTTAAATACCTATGCATTGCTGCCACCTAGGGGACAGAACGGAGATACAATTCCCCAACTACTACAGTGACATGGGAACGTCCAGTCATTAGTACTGTACGAGTATTTATTATTAGTACAAACCTGGCCACTGTAAGCTGTTTTTTTTCGTAGGATAAATCGGGGAATCTCATAAATATTCATGATATTTATGAGATTGATTGGCAGATGAAGGCGCTACGTGATTGGCTGGTGTGCGTTGGCTGGTGTGTTTGACTCAATGAGCAGATATCGACCCCACAATCTGAGGTAATGTAAAGTAAAACATATTGGCACATATTAGCACCACACTTATGTGCCTTAATATCAGGGCAGCCTACAAAGGCCTCGGCGATGGAGCACCCCTAGCATATGACGGGGAGAAAGAGGAGGGCTCCTCGTTGTTTGGCACACTAATCACACTAATGATTAGTGATTATTTTCATGATGATTCAAAATAATTGTGTGTATTGATGGGCTCTGTCATTATTGTTAAGATTATTAACTGTTTTAAGATGTTTGCAGTCCATGATGTCAGACCTACTAGTATAACCAGAGTGTAATTAATATTTCCTTGAGAGCATTTTAGGCCTCAGCCTCTCTCGCATTTTTTTTTGTGTATTATTCCTAATAGCTTTTTTACAGCTTTTGCCAGAATTACATATATAAATATATACATATATATACATATACGTACATACATATACATATATATATATATATATATATAAATAAAAAGCCTGCACGTGATCCACCCTTCCCAAGAAATAAACCGAGGCCACCTCGGTCGGCCTCGGTCGGCCTCGGTCGGAACTTAGGCTGTTGAGCAGGGGCGTACCCACATGGGGGCCAGGGGGGGCCACGTCCCCTCCTGGCCCCCCCCGAGTATGACAGTTTCCTGAACGGAAATGGTCTAAAAGGAAATATATTGATTAATAGTTTGATCGAACTTTGACTTATTATTCTTATTCAAAGTGTTATACTTTGACCCCCCCCCCCCCCCCCCATTCACGTAGCGCCTTCTATCCTCCCAAGCCCCTCCCCCAGCTGTCCTGGTGATTCCAATACATGCACATGGAACAACTGGGATAACAGACAACGATATACATTAGTAAACACATAACACACAAATTCTTAAAGAGTCCCTGGGTCTCTACAATAAGACTTAAGTAACAATATTATCCATGATTTTATACAAATCTTTTTACTTTTTAAATATTTTTATCTGATTTTCTTTATGAATCTAGTTTTGTATGGATAAAGCCTATATCATATGACTGGAAGGCTGGTTCAGCCTCTTCGTGAGTGGTTGATTCCTGTTTACTGTTTGCCAGACCTCCTCTGGGTGAAAGCTGTGGGACAGGAGTGCAGATCTTGGCTCAAGGCCCCCTCATCAGTCATGGATTTGCGTCATCTCCATTGAAACCTGAGTGAATGGCCCAGGGCTCTCTCTGTGATGGTGTGGTAGCCAAGCAATGCTGTGATAATGAACACATTTCAAAGGTAGAAAATTTTGACACAGGCAAGAAGAGCAAGATCGAGTGTGTGTGAGTTTGTGTGTGAGCATACGTCCATGTGTGTACATGCGTGTTTGAGCGTACATCTTAACATGATTCAGTAACAAAAGGTTTTCTCCAGAGTTTTCAGCTTTTATTGCTAGACGCTCAATAAATTCACCTGCGAAACGGGCCAATGCATGCTGATATGCACACGGTCTGAGCTCTGGTCAGGACAGCCAAGGCTTTTGTTCTCTTATTAACGGGGGCTGCATTGAGTTGCGTTCCAGTTCAGTTCAAAGCAGGTCTCACAGGCAGACCAGTAAACAAGCAACAACACTCCAAGGGTTGCATAACTGAGGGAAGTGTTGACTTCTACAAGAACAAATTCTCTCCTCCTTAATGTCCTGTTCTGCCATACTGAGCCTGCTTAATTGTAGTGCTGTGTCAGTGACTCGACAAAGACAGAAAAGATAGATGACATTATAACTAGATTAAGAGTAATTCACCTCCATCGGTCAATCGACAGCTGCTTAGTGGTTGGGTGGGTGTCTAGTCAGAAAATAAGATAATATTAATATTCAAACAATAGCAAATCTATAACCTTAATCCCCTGAGGTGATTTGGAAATGTATAATTTCCTTGAAGGATTATTTTGCCATAACAACCCTCAAACTGATCCGTCTAAAGGCTTTGTCTGGTCATCTTCAATTAATGCTAATAGAGTAATAAATTTTTTATGTCAATATTTCCTGTAAACACAGCAGTCAATCGCAAAACAAACCAGAAGTGCTACATCACTGGAGTCCAGCCAACATGTAAAAGGGCAGCATGTGACCTCCGGCTGTTTGCTTTTTTTCTGTGGGACCAATGGGATGCATTGTCCGCTTGGTCCATGAGAGTAGAGACTAAGCAACCCACACACTGCTGCCAGAACAAGCTCTAGTCCAGACAGTAGGGGGGTTGTTCGGGGCTCACTCTATCTGAGGGGGAGAGGGTAATTATCGGCTCCTTTGACGCAGTGTCGCAACGCCCTTCTGACCTCTTTGAATGCCTTCATGGAGATATTTACATCAAAAACACTGTTCTATAATTAGTGAACTGTTGCCCTGTTTCCTCCAAACACTGCTTGTAGCTTCGTTGATGATGCATATTGTTGAGTTGATATGTCCTTAGCTCATAATAATAATATATAATGGATCGTTCTGGCAATGTTTGGGGGATGCATCTGTGTCTCTAAATGGTCCTAGATGTGATTTGTTATGAATATATATATGTGTTTGTTTAGGTAGCCTGTACGGTCATTAGTTTGGCGCTCTTGCGAAATAGATTTAGATCTCAGTGACACATTTTTGTTTAGGGGAAAAAATGTGACGCATCCAGAAGGCTTCCTTCTCCCGTTTCAAGTTTCAACCTTTGGCTGACATGTGAGAATTGGGGTAAATGCCATGCTGACCAAAGAGCTGCACCAAAAAAGAGTGTTAGGCTAGGAGTATGACTCGGGCCAGCGGGACGTAAGATAAAGGCTACATGATTATCAGTAGGTGTGCCTGATGACTGTTTGACTGTATAGGTCACACAGAGTGTAGAACACACACTCGCACACACTATAACTATCTTCCTCCGAAAAAGGGCACTTCTCACATTGGCAACATTACCTTATTGCTATAGGAAGCATCCAACCCTAAGGGGGTTTTATGTTACAAATGGTAAATCATCCAAGTTATCTGTTTATTATTTGTGTCCTCATTTAACTCCATTTATTTAACCTGCTATGAATACAAATTACATCAAGACAACGTTCATCCCGGGTCATCCTAGCGATATAAATATCTGGAAAAGTTAGGACGCATCAACGGTACTCCTCTTTGTAATTTATCACATTGCATTGTGAATCATTGTGGTTTTATGCGTTTAAATGGGCTAATAAAACTACCAGCAACATCAGTGAATTGGGTGAAAAAAATTGAAAAAAAATGGAGTGATTAGCCCCACTCAGGCTTGCTAGCCAAAACAGAGGGGCACTGGTAGGTTTATGAGTGCCCTGGTTTCAAACTAATGCTAGAATTCCCGGATTTTGAACTTGTGCCACTTGCCATAATGTCATCCGTATATGATCTCAAATACAATCATTGAACGCATTATGTAATCATTGTGCTGCCTCTCATGCACTGAGCCATGCGGTCTTGACCTCCCCCTGACCCTTCAGCAGCGCTTCGTGGAGCCCTTCTCCCTCCCTTCTGACCCAGACCCCCGGGCTGTGGTCCAATCGGAGAGCTGCTGACAGTCGCTAGTCTATCATTAGGGATTAGTTCATCAGAACTGGAGTGAACACAATTCAAGCGCTGTGGAGAAAGTGACTTCTCATCCCTACATTCTAGGAGCTCAAATGTTACCGAGCAACATTTGTTGTCCAAGCAGGCAGCCTGTTTAGACAGTAAAGTTTGTTTGTAAAAGTCCAAATGTCAAGGGATTGTTTACCTTTAAAGAATTGGAGACATTGTAAAGCTGTGTGCCTTGTCTGAGGATCAGAAAATACGTGTATGGAGTGAAGTGTTGATAACTGAAGTCCACCATAGTTTATTTAACCTGTTGCAAGGTATTTAAACACACCCACACACAGAAGGCAAATCGCTTCCCATGGTGGTCAGTCCCCTCTCCTGTTAATCAGTTCTCTGGTGTCTAAGGTTACACCTCCACTCACACACTCAGACACATCCACTGGCAGGCTTACCCTTTCTGCTCGTGCGACATACAGTCACATTAGTGAGTTGAGCAGACTGGGAGACCACACACAGGGGTGAGATTAATTATATATAGCAGGGTATCGGCGCCGTTTTGGTGTGATTCAATCCTGCCACGCGAACATGCAGTTCCTGTTGCCTTGAGATCGCATGCAGGACTTGTGACGTGATGCAGTCCTGCTCATTTACACTGTGCTTTATGTCAATTAGTCCCGTCATATAGGCCTACGCCGTATTTATTTAATATATTTCATTCTACTTGCTGTAGTTTGGTCTGGCTTTCCGAGACTACGCCGTATTTGACTCACTGACCGCATATTATCTATGTATGTATTTAGAAATCGATTGAAATGTTATATGGATGCGTTGGGTTAGGTTTACTCTGTTTGTAATTATAGTCCATTGTATTCTGCCCACTCTAAAATCGCCTAATGTGTTCTTGTTTGCTCTTGTTTCCTCTTTCTGCCCTTTCCGCAACACTGGCCAGCCAGCGCTACCTTCTGATTAGCAATGCACAATAACTTAACTTAACGATAGACAAGCACAACGAATTAATATAAATCAGTAAGACATCCCCAAAACCAGGCGACTGAAAAAAACTATTCTCTGCAATGTGCTAATTCTCATGATACGCAATCCAGTATCCCATTGTCACAAAGTATGGTGCATTAACGGAGCTTCCAATATTAACAGTGACAAGTGACCCAACACATGACATCTCGTCTCTTCATCTCAGACTTCTGATGCAAGTGTGTGTGTGTGTGTGTGTGTGTGTGTGTGTGTGTGTGTGTGTGTGTGTGTGTGTGTGTGTGTGTGTGTGTGTGTGTGTGTGTGTGTGTGTTTGTTTTAATCCTGTCACCATGCAGTACGACTTTTTGTTATGACCTTGACCTGTGCCAGAACCTTCAGACCTCCCTAGAGCGGGTTGAAGGCGTGGGACATAGAGGGACGGGAGGACATGTTGTTCTGCTGGAGAGGAAAGGTCACAGCCCACTGTCTGGACCACTTAGCCTGGTCTGGGCTCAGCGCCAACGTCAACACCGCTTTGACCTTTATAATAATTCATGTTGTTGATCTTAATCGAACCGGTGGGAGTCTACCATTCACATCGATGGCTCTAGCTTGTTCCTTTTCATTCGAGTATGTACTTTGAAAGGAATCCTATTGCTGCACTGCTCACACTACACATGCGGATCGGAATGGTTTGATGAGCGTTAGAAAGTGGCAGATGGTTGACGCTAAAGGGATGCAGCATTTGTCATCGAGAGGGCAACGGTCACAGGGCTTTGGCATGCCATGGTCAGTCGACCTGCTTAGGTTTCTAGATTAATGGCAGCAGAATTCGGTTATTTTGCCAACTACATTCCTCTAACCATATCTCTGTCAGTCTGTGGGTCTCTCTTGAGCTCACTCTCTGTCTTTGTTTCTTGCCCTGTCATCTCCCTCTCTGTCTCTGGCATCCAGCCCTGCGTTGGGCGTCTCATTAGGGACCCCTTTGTTCAGGGATTACTCTGGTTATATTTAACCTCACTTCTGCCTTTCCTTGATTGCAGAGGCAGTTGCTGGTGCTAGTGCTGCTTCACATAATCCCATACAAATCTTTTGGATATATTTGATGTGATCTCTCATCCCAGCGTGACCAGGTTACTGCCAAATTAACAAGATGTTGCTTTTGCCTTGCACTGCATCAAATCAGAACAATGTAGAACAGTGTGCAATGTAGAATCATACCTCAGTTTATCAACATCCCGATTGCTTACCACGTATTAACATACATTCATCAATCATGAAGGATTATACGGGTTGTCATTTGGGTCACAATGGTCAAGCCCTTGTCGATGCTGGTGGGCTCTTGTTTTTGTTTGGCTTCTGGGCAACTCTGCTAGGTTACATTCTCTCTCTCTCTGCCTATCTCTGTTTCTCTCCCCATGCGTTGTTGTTGGACCCCTGCCTCGGTTCGATCATCTGCTCCATAGGTGGTCTTCAATAATGGTGTGACATACTTTCTCCCAGCCCAAACATTCTGTCTGGAGAGTGCTGGAAAAACACCAAGCTAGAAATGTACCACCAATCTGGTCCCTTTGTGTTTGTTTGCGTGCATGTGTGAGTGTGTGGTGTTGTGTAGATGTGTGTGGTAACCTCGCACCCTGCCTACTGAGCCCAGGCCACACAGCGTGGTTCCAGCCTTTCCTTGTGGCTCTTGACCTCTCAACCACTCTCCTGTGAGGAAAGGGCCTGTATGGGGTTAGTGTGAGTGATAGGGTCACACTAAGAGGGTTAGTGTGAGTGAGAGGGTTAGTCTGAGTGATGGGGTTAGTGTGAGTGATGGGGTTAGTGTGAGTGATAGGGTCACACTAAGAGGGTTAGTGTGAGTGAGAGGGTTAGTCTGAGTGATGGGGTTAGTGTGAGTGATGGGGTTAGTGTGAGTGATGGGGTTAGTGTGAGTGATGGGGTTAGTCTGAGTGATGGGGTTAGTCTGAGTGATGGGGTCAGTGTGAGTGATGGGGTTAGTGTGAGTGAAGGGGTTAGTGTGAGTGATGGGGTTAGTGTGAGTGATGGGGTTAGTGTGAGTGATGGGGTTAGTCTGAGTGATGGGGTTAGTGTGAGTGATGGGGTTAGTCTGAGTGATGGGGTCAGTGTGAGTGATGGGGTTAGTGTGAGTGAAGGGGTTAGTGTGAGTGATGGGGTTAGTGTGAGTGATGGGGTTAGTGTGAGTGATGGGGTTAGTCTGAGTGATGGGGTTAGTGTGAGTGATGGGGTTAGTGTGAGTGATGGGGTTAGTCTGAGTGATGGGGTCAGTGTGAGTGATGGGGTTAGTGTGAGTGAAGGGGTTAGTGTGAGTGATGGGGTTAGTGTGAGTGATGGGGTTAGTGTGAGTGATGGGGTTAGTCTGAGTGATGGGGTCAGTGTGAGTGATGGGGTTAGTGTGAGTGAAGGGGTTAGTGTGAGTGATGGGGTTAGTGTGAGTGATGGGGTTAGTCTGAGTGATGGGGTTAGTCTGAGTGATGGGGTTAGTCTGAGTGATGGGGTTAGTGTGAGTGTGTAGTATGAGTACTGATAAAATGGATGGACCATATTCTTGGTGTAAATACTGTAGTTTGGTTAAACCAAAGTGGCGATAACTTCAGCTGCTACAAAGATAACTAGGATCCGATTGAAGGTGGAAGGATCAGGGGTAGATTTATTTGAGGTAGAGCAGACAGCTACCCGAGCAGATTCAGTATAAACGACGGTAACGACCTTGACCTGTGTCATTGTCAAAATGTTTTCAATGTAGACACATATTTAGAGATTTGTTGTATTATTAACTGCCTGTCTTTATCTTTACAGATATCTGGCACCTATACAAAAATCTGTGCTGGACCATTTTGAAACCACAGTTGTAATTGGGTTGGTGTTTGTTGTTTTCAATAATACTTCTTTGTAGCATAAGACTGTATCAGTGATGTAACTCAGCAAAACGTCCGTAAATGCTAAAGCTATGAATCAATTTAAGTTTGGCTCCCATTGCTGGCTTATGAGGCTTATTTTCCAAGACCTTTTTCTATTTGATATGTTTTTCTATGACTTATAAAAGCAACACTAGATTAGCAACCTTAGTTAACATTTAAAAGGTGAATAATATACTGCACAAATGTCAAAGAACCGATTGAATGTTGTCTTCACAGGGCTGACACAAAGGCTGTGCGAGGATTGTGGTTGAAGACAAGCCGACCCGAAGACCCGTAGGTGTACGGGGTCGGGAGTGGACCCAAATGCAGCACACATAGGCAGGCAGACAGTCGGTAATGACCGTTATTTAACACGTTCTTTATGGACAGTTTGAAGATATGGGGTCAACTTGCTTCGTGGGTGGACACGGAGTGGCCTGGGAGGTCACGCCTTGGGAGCCCGCAGGAGTCTGCACAACAGGCAGGTGTGCTTGGCAAAGGCAGATCTGTTGTTGGTAGTGATGGCCAAAATAAAGCGACGCTTCGGAGCACGTATCAAGCAAAAAGGGGAGTTCCAGATGAAGCTTGTGTCGAGGCTTGTGTCGTTCCCATAATAATCACGTGACCAATGACAAACAAAACCTCGGTTTATGAGGGTGACGTTTGAAGCTTCGTTTGGGACCCACGCGAGTCAACCCTCTCGACTCAGACAAGACTGTTTCGGAATGCAGTTCCTGAGTCTAGTTCACGGACAAAGCGTTTCTGTGTTACAAAATAAGAACTTTAATTTAGTATGTAAATTGAAAGTAGCCTACCTAAGTTTGTCGGCGGCGGAAGGAAGGGTCGATCCCCGGGACAGAGACAGAGCAGGCAGGTCGGGGACAGGCAGGGTCGATACCAGGGAATCAGTCCAGAAAACACTGGAGAGACTAATACGGATGAAATAGGACAATCTGGCACTGAGTGAACTGAGATGGGACTCTATATACCGGGTTGAAAGTGATCAGAGGCAGCTGAGCGCAAACAGGTGAGGAGAGTTGGACTGATGATCAAAGAGTGGCAGGCAGGCAGGTGAGGAGAAGGAAGGGCCGGTGGAAAAACCCTGGTAGCTAAGGTGAATGAGATGACTGAGAGGGGAGCTCATGACAGTAGGATTTAATTAATCTGCATGTACCAGGTAGGACTGGACCAGCAGTGCACCCCTCAACACCCCTACAGCCATCAAGGTTGTCCCTCTCCCCTCCCTTGCATCTTCTCCTTGATCAAATTCTCTTCCACTTTGTCTTTCTTTTTGCCTCCATTTCTGGGTGATACGATGATGAGAGCAGTTTACACTTGCTTGACGTAACAGATCGAGGTAAAGAGAGATAGTGAAGATGACAGATGGATCTGTCATCTTCACCTCAAGGAAAGGGGTGCTGACGGCCAAGTCTCTGCTGCTAGAGCTAAACTATCCAAAGGCTCAGTTTGGATAAGATGATGGAGACCTGTGGGGTATACTACGAACCTCGCTGAACATACCCAGGCGCTCTTGGGAAAACCTGGATCGACAAACGAAACTCGCAATCAGACTTAAATGGTACTACGAAGCTCACTTAGGATTCGATTTGTCAATCAAGGTTTTCCGCTTTAGGTTCAATGCGCGTTCACATAAAAGTGGCGTTTATCACGTAATTTTACTCACCTTTACAAACTGGATAGAATAAGAGCAGTATATTTCACTCAAGAGGAACAGATAGTCATAATGAACTCCTATGAGGAGTTTAATAATCAGATAACAGCTTGGGGCAACACAGTTGCACGTAATAAGGCTTGGAAGGCGTGCTGGCAAAAAACAGCCGATTAAGTTTAAATTCGTAGATGAAAAGATTCTGCATATTGTCTGAAAAAGTACTATGCCAAATGCAGAATTGTTCGCCATTAATCCCAATAGAGTGATGTTGATTTCAAAATGCACGAGGTCCATGGGAACACCCACAAATGTTGACGATATAACCCGATACTCGACTTAGGCCCCGTTTACACGAGGACGCTTGCGGGAAAAAACAACCAAATATTTTATCGGAAGTGCCTTTCGTTTACACGGTGACTGCGTTTTTGGGGCTTAAAAACGCAAAAATCTTAAACCACCCTCCAGAGTGGAAAACTTGAATACGCTCCGCTGTAGCGTTTCCGTCTACGCTGCCAAGACGCAAAACTCTGCTCAGATCTGCTCACGCCGTGTACGCATTTACATCACATACAGTGCCAGTACAGGGAAATAATAAAACATGTTGGATAATTTCCATGCGTCGGACCGTCAAGCTGCTCTGGCAGCTCTAATAAATACAGGAGTCTTTCCATGAAATGTACAGGATATGTACAGATAGTATTACTGAACAGAGAAGGATCTGTAATTATGTTTTGGTTTTCGCGGCGCGGATAAGAGAAGAAGGAAGATTCTACGCATGCGCTCAGACATGGTGGTGTTGTGTGATAGTGTATCACAGCACCACCTAGCCGCCTGACATGCATACCCAATCGAAATCCACACACTTTTGCGTCACCGTATGCACGCAGATTTCCTCATTCCCATCTGACCCTGGCATACCCAGTTGCTCACTCGCTTTTGATGCTGGTATAATTCAACCGAGCTAGGTGTGAGAAAGCTAGAATGCTTATTGGAAAGGGAATCAGGGGCCCGGGGGGGGGGGGGGGGGGGGGAGCACCACAGGGCTGGGGTGAGGGTGAGTTGTACAATGATTGATAGCTAGCAAAGATAACTGATCCAACGCCGGTGTCCTCCTGTTAGCCCGTTTAGAGCTCTAGACCTTCTATCTCGGGTCTCTCCTTAAAATGAAGCCCCTTTCTCGGCTGGATTTCAAACACTATGATATTTAAAAAATGTGTTCTGGGCTTGGAAAGAGTTTGTTGGGTTATCCAAAAGGCAACTATGAATACTTATTTTTTGCCTACCATCCATGCTTACAACAACATTGCTTGTATATGAAATGTCCGGGAAATAATCCTATCTCAGACTCAATCAAAATCATCAATCAGTCTTCCTGCAACATACAGTATTCACATAAAGCACTTACAGAAGCACTTACAAACATCTTGAGGTTTAGAGAGGACATGATCAGATGACAATATTTATGTGGCTACATTGAAAGAGCTGTCATTTGTTTTAGCAAACGTTAGTACGTACTCTCTCTGAGCACTGAGAGGGGGAGAGCAGTGAGAGGGGGAGACCACTGAGAGAGAGAGAGAGAGAGAGAGAGAGAGAGAGAGAGAGAGAGAGAGAGAGAGAGAGAGAGACCGAGAGAGAGAGAGACCGAGAGAGAGAGAGAGAGCACTGAGAGAGAGAGAGAGCACTGAGAGAACACTGAGAGAGAGAGCACTGAGCACTGAGAGGGGGAGAGCAGTGAGAGGGGGAGACCACTGAGAGAGAGAGAGAGAGAGAGAGAGAGAGAGAGAGAGAGAGAGAGAGAGAGAGAGAGAGAGAGAGACCGAGAGAGAGAGAGAGAGAGAGAGCACTGAGAGAGAGAGAGAGCACTGAGAGAACACTGAGAGAGAGAGCACTGAGAGAGAGAGAGAGAGAGCACTAAGAGAGAGAGAAGGAGAGAGAGAGAGAGAGCACTGAGAGAGAGAGAGAGAGAGAGAGAGCACTGAGAGAGAGAGAGAGAGAGAGAGAGAGAGAGAGAGAGAGAGAGCACGGCGAGAGAGAAAGAGAGATTGTTTAAGTTTGTTACCTACTGTAGTTAAATTGGAAAATACTATAGAGAGAATGCTCAGGAGTGGATTTAATAAATATTGATCTCTGTGATTGGTCGATATTTTCACCAAAATGCTCAGTAATAATCATTCACTAACAATTTACTTCCAATTAATCAAAAGTTCATTTAATGCTATATTAGTCATTTACTAAACGGTTTTCATGTTTCATGTTTCACTTTATTTCATCCCATACATGGGAAATTAACTTGTTACAGCAGCCCATGGAATATAAAATATGCAATAAAATAAAGTTTATAAAGTATCCAACATACAAAATAAAATACAAATAAAAAGATCACACAGTGATTACAATGTCATGCCATAAGGGCATTTGTGCACACACCCAGGAGCTACACAATACATGAGGCCAAGAGGTGCCTCACTACAGAATATACTTGGTCACACGTACAGTGGAAAGTCTACATTATTACATTCTTATTGAAAGTATTGCATTATTATTTAGGTGAAGGGATTTTTGATAGCCCAATATTTCATAACAGATGTGTTAAAGAGTCAGATGACAGATGGAATAAAAACATTCCTTCTTGCATGCTGGGTGTAATAGTCTCTTACTCAAGGAACTGTTGTGTGCTGCCGCTGTCTCGTGGAGAGGATGAGAGGATCCCCTACCACCTCAACAGGCTCCAGTGTACAGCCCAGGACAGAGCCAGCCCTTCCCACCAGGTGTGTAGTCTCTTCCTGTCGCTCTCAGTGAACCCACAACCCCAACAGACTACTGCATAAAAAATTACAGATGCAACAACAGCGTCATAAAGCAAGTGCAGACGTCGTCAGTAATTGCAGACGACTTTGGCCCTTCTTGTACAAGGCATCTGTGTTATGTGACCAGTCCAGTTTATTTTTGAGGTGAACACCCAGGTTTTTGTAGACTGACATCACCTCAATGCCACCTCCCTGGATGTTCACTGGTGGTGCCTTACGGCTGAAGTCAGGCCCGCCTCTCCCTATACCCAGAGTATGCAGAGTGCGTAGGGCACCAAGTACCTGGGGGCGGCAACAAAAATTAAAGTTTGTAAAAAATAAAATACAATTATTGCATTATTGAGTTACAAAAATATATAAATTAGTTATGAAGTGGCCCACCGTTGTTTTTTCTTAATTGTATAACCTATCACTCAATTTCGGATACATACAATTTGGTAATTTTATGTATTTCGGTAGTGCACCAAAACGGCCAGCATCGGCCCTGGCTGAAGTCAATCACCATCTCCTTTGTCATACTGGTGTTCATCTGAAGATGTTTTTTTCCACACCATTCAACATAGCTGGTGATGACCCCCCTGTACTCCAGCTTATTCCCCTTTGTAACACAGCCAACAACAATTGTTGGCTGTGTTATCAGAGAACTTCTGGAGATGACAACTGTCTGTAATGTATCTGAACAGAAAGGGGCACAGTGCCTTGTGCAGAGTACCACATCCGAGTCACAGCCACGCAGCCTCACGTACTGTGGTCTGTTGGTAAGGTGGTCCATGATCCAGGCAGCATGATGACAGTAGTTAACATGAACATTATTCCCTTAGTTACCATTATCCCCATTATAAACATGACCACCATGCTTATTACTGCATGCATTAACTCACGTTTTATTAGTGTACCCTTATTGTAAAGTGAAACCGCCTTGTTGAACCTAAGATTCAAATATTATTAAAGAATAAATCTTTAACAATTCTGAGACATCTGATGGTCACAATATGTATAGATATTTGAATGGATGGTCAGCCATTTCTTGTTGTGTTATTGGTTGATCAGAATATTCCTTCAGCCTCCTGAATGGATAGTTGTGAAACCTGCTCATTAACTACATCACACTGCAAAAAGCAAAGCAAATAACTTCAAGGACTCATTCAGCAGTGTTTTCGTCAGGAAGAGGTCAGCTTTTATCTGCATGTTGATACACAACACAGAGGCAATGTGTCTCTCAGAAGTAGGATGGGCACATGCATGGGGCCTTGGCCGTCTAGTAGTATCCACTAGGAAGCCTGAACAGCCAGCCACAGTCTATTTCGGGGTGCCTTGGATATGTGGGGACCTCGAAGGCTTATCTGGTGTTATGTGATGGGAGACGATTGGCCCAGGGGATGACCCTGCAAATCACCACACAGGTGACATAATCGCCCTGTTGAACACACCATAACATGGATTATGGTGGATTATTTTAGTGTGTGTGTGTGTGTGTGTGTGTGTGTGTGTGTGTGTGTGTGTGTGTGTGTGTGTGTGTGTGTGTGTGTGTGTGTGTGTGTGTGTGTGTGTGTGTGTGTGTGTGTGTGCGCGTGTGTGTGTGTGCTTGCATGATTTCCATCTTGCATCATGCATGTCAATATTTGTGGTTTGTTATGTTGATGCTCTTGCCATGTGTTTACCAGAAAGAGACTCCTGGTGAACCCTATCAGACTATTTATCTCTGGCTGTAAATCCTTTAAGACCATTAACAGAACATCGCTACTCAACAACAGTTCTCAGAACATGAAGATAAACACTTAGTGAACACATAAGACATCTGAATTCTTACACAAGCCACAAAATGTTGTTCTGCTGGATTGTGTGTATGTGTGTGTGTGTGTGTGTTTCAAGATCTGACATGCCCTGTTACTTATGGACATCATAAGTGGGAGAGTCCATCCATTGGTAAGATGGATGGGCTGGTAGGCTTATCTATCCATCATGCATCTAAGTGGATGCCCACTTGTGATGTCGTCAAGTCACAGGATTTTGAAATGGCTAATCACACTGGTGGTAAAATAGGAGCTCTTTAAACAACGCTCCATTTTGACTACAGTTCGTAAATGTAGATGGTTGTTAAATTTCATCCATCCGTTCTGATGTGGAGGTGAGTGTAGCAGGATCAGCAGAAATTATAAGAGAACTGTCTTTGATTTTGGAAGCGGACACCGAGTGGCACTCGGGAGGCCGAACACGGCTGCACAATCCGCAACCCGAACCTGTACCCTACCTCATTGTAATGTCAACAATCTTTGATTTTCCCAACAGTCACTATGTCAAATTAGACAATAAGTGCATGCCCACTAGACGTTTGACCACGACCCTTTCCGTCCTACGTGACCTAGCATCAATTTCCCCATGAGAGCAGTCAATACTTAATGAATCAACATCTGTACACGTTGTAGATGTTGTCAGACAATGCAGTAACGGTAAATCAATTCAAGCATGCTTGAATTTCCTTCGGCGCATCACTTGGGTACGACGTTCTGACGTTCAAAGGTTGTCTGTGACGCCACCATCTTGTTGGAATCTAGCTGAATTTGTGTAGTGATCCCGGCATTAGAGAGTGAACAGGATAAGCCACAAATAGATGTATCCGGCTTTCTCGTCTTGACGCCTTTCCACGCCCCCTCCACACCACAGGGAGGTTAATGAGTTTAGAGGAAGCCTTTGGGTTTTATTTAGGCCTGTGGGTTTTGAATAAACACACATGCACTGTGCCTGTGTTGTGCACTGCTTGTCTATGGCCTTCCCTCATCCCTCTCTATCTGTTTTGTCTGGATGTCTGTGTTTACTCGTGGTCATAGGTCATGGTTCATATTCTCACAGATCTCCACAGGCAGCAGGTTCAAAGGCCTAGCTGGTGATTTTTGGGTTTATTATGTGGTGGTTCACTACCTTTGAAGTTACCTTTAATTTCCCTGAAGTGAAAAGTTCAACATAAAAATAGTGGTTCCACTTGTAAAAGCTGATCCACACTGTTTTGTAATTTATTGACAAAAAAAACAAAAAAAAACGGAATTTCTGTACTCTAAGTCACTGTACTCAAACTGAATTTCTTGTAATATCATTGGTCCCCAATGATAGGCAGTGGCCCCAAGGTTTAATGTATCCCAAATTTCCCAAGAAACATAAATGGTAGATATTGGTAGGCTAACAGGGAAATAAAAATAAAAATATATTTCCTTTAAACTTTATATCAAGACACTGGCATGACCCAGCTGATTTGGATTTGGCATTCCGTTGATCAAGTAAGTAAGTGTTAAACAGATTCTTAGTTTCTTCAGATCAGATTTTGTCAAGTTAACCTGTTCTGTCACATACTCAGTAACCATCCCCCCTCTTTTCACTTAAGTTCTTTACTTCCTCCAACCCTCTTCTTCTCTCCACCAGTCTTCCTTCTGGCTTTGGTCACATTGGTCTATTTCTCACGCCCGTACCTGTATGTCCCGTCCTGGTTTCAAGCAAAGCAAGGTCTAAATCTTCTCTGTCCTCTCTGTTTGGGATTATAAAGATTAGTGCCTATTCTGCTCTCCCCTCGACCGCGTTGCTTCCGACTGAACTGTAAACACACATGCATGGAATCACACACACAATTACAGACAGACAAAACACTTATACATATACCGCACACAGAAACACACACACACACACTCCACACGGTTCACACGGTACTTCCAAGGAAAGTGTGATTGTTCTTTTAAAATGTATCTGGCTCTTTTCAAAATGTCCCCAGCTTGATTGGGGCATGGTCGGCTGGGTAGCACGTGGAGTGACTGTGGACACCCAGGCCTGCCTACACCACTATTGTCAGCCCCCAGACGGCTTGTGGGGGAGGATCCTCATGAGGCAGCACTAGGGCCCGTCCGACTGGATTAATCCAATCTAATTTTCCTGCCAGGATAATCTGTGTCGGAAAAATGGAGCGATTAAAGTTTCCACTTCGGCAAGAGCAATCAACCTCTTACCGCTCCACCACCCTCTATCCAACTCATCATCCTCTATATAGACTGTCCTCCGGTCATACAAACTGACCCGGGCTGCTTGGCCACTTCACAATTTATAATTCCATCTTAATTTCTATGAGCCTCATATTTTCCTCCTACTGCCAAGGGCTCGCTGATGAGTGTACTTTATAATTCCCATATTTATTATGTTTCTGGCAAGGCCAATGCCTTTGTTAGCTGAAGCTGGGATCTTGGTGTTTCTCAGTGGGTCAAAGTGTTGGAGTGAATATGGATACGCCAAGAGGCTGGGAATAAGCTATCATTTTCTCCACCTTGCAGAGTCAGCTAAAAATTCTTTGTTATGTGGCTTCCAAATGTTACCAAACCCCCTGTTTCAACTCGAATTCGAAGACTTCTAAATTGAAAAGATTGTTTTGGGATAAAAGTTATAAGAAGGAGAACCCTTGTTTTTCCCCCATGGTTACAGCTAACGGCACCACCTAGTACCGTCATTGGTGTTCTAATCATCAATATATTAAGTTCACCACACGCCGTGTTCGAGACACTCTCCCTGGGAGAAAGCCAACATTAGCCCTGTACATCACCGCAGCTGTGTTACAAGCCTACTCTTTCGATGTTTGGTAATTCAACGTTCAACATGCGTCAGCTTGACACGTTTCGGCCGTTGCAGGTTTGAGCCTGACACAGTTGGAAGCTCAGTTGAAACTGACAAACCGGCATGGACCCCCTTTGGGAATTGTTCATCTTTGGTCAATGCACCCGGATAATCCAAAACGCGTCAGTGCTTCCTTGTAGATTTGTGTCTGTCTGAGAACAAAGTAGAACAAGTCATCAAAGTGTGAGCTGTTAAGGTTGTTTATCACTCTTGCCACACAGGTACACCTAGGGTTGCCAACTTTCAGAAATTAAAATAAGGGACGCGCACCACGGGCCCGACTCCTGTGGGGCGGGGCGCCCGCATTAGTGGTATGTTTTATTTTGTGCTGGTGTTTTTAGTAAAGGGTTGATCAAGAAAGCAATTAGTCATACTTAAAGCTTGAAATGCTTTATTACCACATAACATTAAAGTGCAGTCAATTAAATCTTGAATGAAATCTCTTTGTGTGGCGTGTGCAGCAATGAACTTTTAAAATATAAACTAAATAAACTGAGAACTTCATGTTACTTTTTAAGTGCATAACTATAGGGACTCTCTTTGAAAAATTGTACGAAAAAAAACAGTACAAATAAACAACAAAAACACTAAACTTATGTAAAAAAAGAAAGTGCAAAACATTACTCCTTCCCTCAACATTACTCCTCCCCTCAAAACTGTTACTTCTTTTTCCAGGTGTACTTCTTGTTACTCCTTGCAGCACTGAGTAACTCTTTGTCTTTTAAAGCGCTGTTGTAAAACTCTGAACAGGACTGCTCAAAGTTGAGAGTGATCAGGAGCTCACTTCTCATGAGCTCTGTGGAGCACCTGTTCCTGCATTCACTCCATTTGTTGGCCATTCTGGAGAAGATCCTTTCCACACATCCAGTGGATGCTTGGATGCTCAGGATGTGTCTGGTGATAGACAGCATGTTAGGCAGGTCAGCTACTCGAAAGAGAGCCACCCACCTGGCAGCCACACCTTTGGACTTCCATTCATCTTCAGCATCTTCTTTGAGCCTCTTCAGAATGGGTTTTGCTGTGGAGCATTCATCATAAAGTTCATCCATGTTGACTTTATGGATGAGGTTGAGCTTGGTGGTCACCCTCTCAATGTCAGTAAAGGTCATGGTGCCATGGTGCAGAGAGAGAGGTTGCAGTGAGAACAACCAGTAGTCTTCCGAAAAGTTTAACCATTTCTCAACATATGAGAGTGCTGTGTTGAGGAATGCAGTAAAATCTGCCCTTGCCATGTCAGCATCACGTGGACGGAGACGCTGCAGCTTCAATTTAGTTAAGTAGCCATAGAACTGTTAATCTCGTCTCTGTGTGAGCTTTTGCTTGAAGTTTTCCATGATGGAATATAACTCAACACAGGTGGTTTCATCACTCTCCAGCTTCTTTACAACTTCCTCAAAGAGAGAGAGGATATTATTGCAGAAAAGAAGGTAAACCTCCACAATGTCTCCATCTTCCTCAGTTGAGTCCTCACTGAACTTTAACAATGCTCAAAGTTGTTTGAGACACTCCTCCCCCAGGCTGATGAAGTACGATTTCAGTGCAATCCAGGTTTGCATTAGCCGGGTGATGGCTGGATTAAGGGAGAGCCACCTGGTTGTGACATGTCGCAGAATTTCCTGGAACTCAACATCACAAAACCTACAAAACTCTTTGAGTGATTCTCTTCGTTTGGCAGATGTGGAAAAGAAGGCATAGACCTTCAGCCCAACATTTTCCACATCTACAGTGAGCTGGTCAAGAGCATGCTTCACTGTGTTGTGCAAAATATGGGCATGGCAGTTTCCTTGCAGCAGATCTTTTTGTCACTTCTTCAAGTTGGTGAAGACAGAGTTGTGAATTCCATAATTCACATTTGTGTTGTCTGCAGTGCACTAAATGCTGTCACATGATCCAACGATAAGCCAAATTTGTCAAGCGACTGCTCCATGAGAGCTACAATCCCAGCAGCGGACTCATCTGCATTTTCAATGAAATCCAGCATTTTGTTGGTGACCCCGCATTCTGGACTGAAGTATTGAACAGCAAGGGGGAACATCCTCCTGTTGCCTTTATTTGATGCATCTGTCTGAATGGAAAATGGAAGGGGTTTATCTGATGTTAGGGCCTTGAGAACATCAGCAACTGCCTTTGGAGCAAGGACATCTTTAACCACTGCCTCTGCCTTTGTTCTCCCTATACATTTTTTTTTACAATTTTTGAATCCAGGAGAATCTTTTGATTCAGTTTATGTGCACAGTCAACACTGTTGTAGCTGAGGTTGTGTCTGACTATGTGGTACACCTGTGTCACCTCAGCTGCGGTAATCTACAGAGGAGGAGTGGGATGACATATTGTTGATTAAATTGAACATTTGTCTGCTGCCTGTCTTGTCACTCGAAAAGAAGTCAGGTCATCCAAACAGTTAAACCACACTAATAATATAATTGATGTAATGATCACTGAACACTGCATTCCTCAAAAATATAAGAATTGTGACACAGAATACACAGAAAGCTCTACAAACATTTTTAATCTAGGAAATGTATGTATACTAAAGAATATAGGTTTTCTTTTAACAAATGTATTTATTTATTTATTAACTGTTAATCCATTAGTATGATTTGTTCTTTAAGTGGCCATATATAATATTTATATACTTCCGTATATTAAATAAATGGTCGTTCATTCGACTTTTAAAACTCAACATCCTAAACATCAATCAAACCACAACAGTTTACTAAAATAGGCTCTGCCCATGCACTGCGATGTTCTGGCAAAAGCACAACCAGATAGGAAATCAATCACAACATAATGTCTCATACCGTATCAACCTCAGGAGATGATTGGGGTATGAAGAACTGTGACACTGACGCTTGGGTCGTCTGTGATCTTTCGTGTCTGCAGTGTTGCTCTCCTGTTGCATGCTGTCTGATGTCAGACAGACCACCGTGCGCCACTGAAAACACTCGCCGACATATTTTACAACTTGCCTTGTAAACATCTCCACTGACGTTGTCCAGCCAAGGATGTGCGTCTTCCCACTCACGTCCGTATTTCTGCAAGCGTTTACGCTTTTGAGGACGTGGTGGAGTACCGGGTGTAGTGGGCATTTTTAAAAGGCGCGGGTTTTGTGAGCACCGCCGGTGTGTGGTGTCTGTCGCTAGGCAACCGTGACCACCACACGCATGCGCATACACACAGATGACCGGAGCGGGTCTTGCGTAGATCCCGCCGCGACAATTTTGCTGACCGTAGTATTCCCTGTGTTTTGTTTTGATCATTATTGTTAGATTTAGTATTTGTGTGTGTGACAGACATGTGTATTGGACATTTATGGAAATACGGAACAAATTACGTCCCGTATTGGTTCAATACGGGACGCAACATTTAATTGCCAAATAAGGGACGATTCCGTATTTTACGGGACTGTTCCACACCAATCCGAACCACCTCGACTGACTCCTTTCTAAGCAGAGGAGCAGCGGCTCTACTCTGAGTTCCTCACAGATGGCTGAGCTTCTCACCCTATCAACACATTCAGTGTCTAAACGAGGAGATTCACTGAGTCCATAGTTCATCATACTGGCTGGAAGGTAGTATCCCTGCCACTTGATGACCAAATCTTTATGACTCTGATGAAGCTCTGTGATAACTATACCAACCTGCATCTTGCTCAGCTCTTCCAGTGTAGCTCTACTTGTGTGGCAAATTCAGTGCTTACATTCATCCATGTTCTCCATGAGTTGTGGTTCAAGGATATCCTGACCAATGTGCCAAGTCTGAAGAAAACCCTGTCAAGCTTACACTCGTCATTCCAGATGAATCGGAACTGCAGGATGATCATAGATTTCAAGAAAGTTTAAATTGCTACTCCTGCCTCTATGGACCTTCAGAAGGAAACCTTCTCCAAATACGAAGGCATGCAATCATTTCAAATCTTGCTAGGTGTGGCGCCAAATGCTGTCTTCACGTACTGTATCAAATTCTATCCTGGATCGGTCTCTGACAAGGCCATCGTGGCTGAGAGTGGAATCCAGGAGGTCTTCAAGTCAGGTGATCTCATACTTGTTGTTTAAGGGTTTCTAATGCCATTGTGTCTAATGTCTAATGTAAGCAGTCAGTGTCAACATGATTTGGAAAGTAACTTTCAGCTTGCAGTTCCACAGTGGAATACAATTGATTTGAATTGGTGTTGGAATCTCTTTGAGCAGAATGTAACTTATGCCGCGTTTCCACTGCAGGGTGCGGAACGGATCGGATCGCAAAGGTGCGGTAGGGAGGGGGCGGTATAGCCCAGCTCAGTTCCCGAGGTCGCGTTTCCACTGCCGACAGTACACTTGGTGGTAGGCCGGATGTCGATCGCCGCGGCAGCTACGTAAACATCGTAAACAACGTCTTCCTCCCCAAGAATGCAGACGAACGTCTCCACCTCCTTGTTCGCCCAAGCAAGCTTTTTACGCGACATGTTAATTGTAAATAATAATACCTCGAGGCTACTGTTTGTTTGTTTTTATCCCCGCGTCACCCGGAAGTGACGATTCTGTCGACCAATCAACGGAGGGGGGGTGTAGCTAGAATTCCAGGGTACCCTTTCAGGCGTCTGGTCTCGTTTTGGGTACCGCAACGGAGGAGTCCCTAGAATGGGGTCGGAACGGGTACGGCAAAGTCCGGGTCACGCCCACTTTTGGCGGTGGAAACGCGATCCGACCCGAACCTTTGCGATCCGATCCGTTCCGCACCCTGCAGTGGAAACGCGCCATTAGCTACATAACAAATTCTATGACTTTTTATACCCTAAGGAATTGATCACTATTGTATTCCTCTGATGTTTTGGACCATTAGCTTCACTGTTACCAACTACTGACAGGTGAGAACGCTGATCCATTGCCTCCCAAAAAATGTTAAACCTTTTCATCCTTTTCACCATTTACTGCTCATTTTAACTACAGCTAACCAAACTTAGTTATAGTTCTCAAACTTTCCTTAAGCCTTTGTTGTTATCAGCATTAATGGTAGCTAGACGTGTAATGCAATTATTTTTTGAGAATTGTATTTTTGAATTATCGTAGGCCTACAACTCATGTCAGCTACCAGCTACTAGCCAGCCTGCAAAACTCACCACAGCCCTGTACGTCTTCTCTTTCACACTGGCCCTGACAGACCCCACATGCTGGCCCTCACAAACCCTACACGCAAGTACATGACCTGACCTAGGCCCCGTCCACACGGGATTGGTGGCTGGTGATCAAAAATGTTCTGATTCATAGCCTACATCCTGACTTGCAGGGCTTGGACAAGCTTACACTGCATATACAGACCTACTTTATGGCCATTCCACCAGCCATTGCTATTTGCAACCCTGTCTCATCAAAATTACGTTCCCAGAAAACTATTCGGCATTCTCTATTACGTTTGGCAAAAAATCGTATTTTGTCCGTGATTACGTTTTATTGAACGTATCGCAAATACGTTCGTTCTCAGCCAATTTTTTGTGCCATTTATTTACTTCTAGGATTATGTTTGGTTGAAGCGTATCCCAGATATGTTGAATGTCAACGTATAGCACATTATTGTCATTAAGGCATATTTCCCATTCGGGGAACGTTTCATTTAACGTATTTAGTCTGAAACACGTATCTTGGCCGTGAATACGTTTTATTGAACAACCAACAAGGTTATAAAATACATAAATTCCTGGTTATATAGCCTACAATACATGAATTATAATTATTTGGAAACTTCCCATCACTGCCAGTACGGCGAAGGTGACGGTGATGCAGGGTTGCGATCTTCACGGGTTGTTTTAAAAACGGATTCGCGGGAGTAAACCTCAAAGGCGCGGGTCACGGTTTTCTTGGGTATTTCAAAACCCAGCGCAGAAACAGTTGGGGTGTACTATGTATTGTATAATCTTCTTGAAAACTCAGTCAGAACTATTAAAAACCAGAGGATGGGCGGGGTTGGGCAGTGGACACACACACACACACACACACACACACACACACACACACACACACACACACACACACACACATATCACGCCAAGGCGTGAAATAGATACGTGCGTGCGTGCGTGCGTGTCCACTGCCCAACCCCGCCCATCCTCTGGTTTTTAATAGTTCTGACTGAGTTTTCAAGAAGATTATACAATACATAGTACACCCCAACTGTTTCTGCGCTGGGTTTTGAAATACCCAAGAAAACCGTGACCCGCGCCTTTGAGGTTTACTCCCGCGAATCCGTTTTTAAAACAACCCGTGAAGATCGCAACCCTGCATCACCTTCGCCGTACTGGCAGTGATGGGACGTTTCCAAATAATTATAATTCATGTATTGTAGGCTTGTGAAAAGGTAGCCCTCCTTTTCCCGAACATGAGCACCTGGAAGTTAATCATTGCCTGATTGGGATGCAGGAACATGACTGGTTGTAAAGGGGGGGGACGTTATTTTTCTATGTTTAATTATCATGCTATTTTGCATTTGTGCAACAGTGAACTTTATGATCAAGATGCAAACTGTTAAGATATGCAATGAAGTGTCTGGTTGATTATGATTTCGTTATAAAATATAAATGTATTGTGGTACTTGGGTCGGTGAACCCCCATGGCAGTTGGTATCTACCATTTTGTGTAATTGGTTGGCTTTATTTAAGCCCGGTATTTTCTGTTTTCAAGGTTGGTGGAGGCATAGAGAGACGGCTTGCTGTGAGGCTGGTACATGTTCAGATTAATGGAACTTTGCTTGTTTGTTTTGTTTATCAAAGTATTTTGTTTGGCGTTGCCATTTTACTTTTCAAGCATGGAAAATAAATCAGTTTTTTCAACTAATTTATGCTGCTGGCTTAATTTTTGCGGCCTACTCAAAGACCTTCATTGCGTCCTAAACCGCCACGTCCCGAAGTGGAAGTGAGTCGGGAGGCTCATTTTCACAAGGCTATATAACCAGGAATTTATGTATTTTATAACCTTGTTGGTTGTTCAATAAAACATATTCACGGCCAAGATACGTGTTTCAGACTAAATACGTTAAATGAAACGTTCCCCGAATGGGAAATATGCCTTAATGACAATAATGTGCTATCCGTTGACATTCAACATATCTGGGATACGTTTCAACCAAACATAATCCCAGAAGTAAATAAATGGCAAAAAAATAGTCTGAGAACGAACGTATTTGCGATACGTTCAATAAAACGTAATCACGGACAAAATACGTTTTTTGCCAAACGTAATTGAGAATGCCGAATAGTTTTCTGGGAACGTAATTTTGATGAGACAGGGTTGCTATTTGACCCATTGTTGTTATTCTGATATTGACACAAATCATGATCACTGTCCTATAGCGTCCATTTTTTCTGAGTCTCTGTCTACTTCAAATGCAGTTAGAAATATGGGACAGTTGCTTAATTTTGTTTATATGCTACAGGCCGAAAGACTAAATTAATATGTAACTTACTTGCTCCTTTTAAGTAGGCCTATAAAATTGCTTGGGGAGTCCAATTCCGCTACTGAAATGCAATTAACACAATTAAACGAGGATAAACGCTATGTATTTTAGTTGATTTATTTCTTATTGATAATAGTTGATTAATAGTTGGCAGATATATTCAAGTGAATATTTCACTGAGGGGCGGCGCCCTAGCGCCCTCCACTGACCAACCGCCACTGGCGAAAACGATCTCTTCCCCTCTGTTTCCTTGCCAACGTTTCAGGAATTTCTCCGTAAAGACGGACTCATTGCAAGCACGCATCTAGCTGTAGAAACACTGTAGTACACATTCAAGGCCTCTATGTGGCGCTGGTTCTCCACCAAAAAAAGAAGTCGAGGCGGAGAATGCGTATCAAGCCTGCGCGCTGTATACAAGAGTCGAGGATGATAAAGCAGTTGTTAAACCGAATCTAGATCAAGGGTCTCAAACTCATCTTACCTTGGGGCCGCTGGAGGTAGAGTCTGGGTCAGGCTGGGCCACAACAAGTATTCCACAGAAAACATTTCATAGTGGTCGGTGGAAACCGGGACACTTTAGCGTCCTTTGGCTTTTGTCGGGACTCAGGACACACAACTCAAAATTGGGACTGTCCCGGCAAAAACGGGACATCTGGTCAGTGGTCACCCTATCACAAGTGATAAAAAAGTGTGGCAAGCGACTCAGCAAAAATGTGCGTTTGACAACAACACGCGGGCCGCAGTAACACTAAACTTTGATGTCAAGTAGGGGGCCACAAAATATCATCCTGTGGACGTAAATTGGCCCCCGGGCCGCGAGTTTGAGACCCCTGTCTAGGTTGAGCAGAAAATGCTTTCTAATTTACAGTTAGTAGGGGAGAGCCAGGTCGATTGAAACACGGGACAATTGAAACACAGCGATTTCCTCGAAAACCACGCAAGTCTTTGCGTTACCAAGTTCAGCACCCGTCACTAAGATCAGCACGCAAAAGAGGCAAGCACGCTGGGAGGAAACCGTCACATCAATCGACTTTACCCACTGAAGCCGGAAGGCATGGAGTACGATCAACCACCTCTCAGGGCAAAGCAGCAAACCCAAGCCATGTCTCGTAACTGCAAACTCTATCGCAACAGTGCTTGTGGAAAATGGGAAATGGGGAGACAAGAGTGCCGATGCCAAGCGCCACACCTACGAGGTTAATAGGGGAATAAGAGAAGCCACTGCATCACAACCTGCCTCATCTGACCTCTCTGGACCAGTTACCATAGAACAACTTATGGACGCTATCATGTGCCTGAAAAACGGCAAAGCTCCTGGGATAGACTTGGTCCACACAGAATTCCTCAAGCACTTGGGGTTCCATGCTCTTAACTGGCTACGCCTGTTCCTCTCAAACTGCCTGTCAACCCTAACCATCCCTGCTATCTGCAGAAAGGCCCATGTGGCTGCTATCCTCAAACCCAAGAAATCTGCTGAAGATCCGAAGAGCTACAGGCCAATCTCATTGCTCTGTATACCATACAAGTTGATGGAGAGAATAATCCTGGCGCGTATCAATGACATCGTTGAGGCAAACCTCCCACAAGCCCAGGCAGGATTTCGCAAAGGAAGATCAACGACAGATCAAATAGTCAGATTAGTCAACGACATAGAAGGAGCGTTTCAGAAGAAAGCGAAGGTTGGAGTTGCCTACATCGACCTCACAGCTGCCTTTGACACCGTGTGGCACCGTGGTCTTTATTTTAAGCTACTACAAATGATCCCTGATGTGAAGCTTGTGAAGTTTATGATGCTTATGCTCCAGAACCGATCATTCTATGTTACGACCTCAAGCGGTAAGCGAAGTAGAAATCGCCAGCTCCGAAATGGCTTACCACAGGGATCTGTGCTTGCTCCCATTCTCTTTAACATCTACACTGCGGACTATCCCGCCACCTCTTCACTAAAGTACCTCTATGCGGACGACAGCGCAATTGCAGCCCAAGCCAAAACATACGAGGAGATCCAGAGCATCCTAGAGGCTGACATCTCTACTCTCTGCAACTACTTCCGCCTCTGGCACCTGAAAGTAAGCGAGTCAAAGACTGTCTGTTCGGTCTACCACCTGTCAACCCGACTTGCCAAAAAGGAGCTAGAAGTGAGAATGGAGGGCAAGAAGTTAAGATTCGATCCTGCACCTGTCTACCTGGGTGTCACCCTTGATCGCAGCTTAACCTTTGGGCCTCACCTGAAGAACGCTGCAAACAAAACATCCAAGCGCGTCAACCTAATAAGGAAACTCTGCGGCCTAGACTGGGGAGCCAGTTTTAAAACACTGCGCACATCAGTCCTCGCACTTGTGTATTCCACTGCTGAGTATGCCGCAGCGGCCTGGTCTCACAGTGTCCACATCAAATCAGTCGATGTTGTCCTCAACGAAGCTCTGCGCATCATCTCAGGCACCATGAAACCAACTCCAAGAGAGATGCTACCTGTACTATCCGGAGTCCATCCACCAAAAGTAAGGCGCGACTTCCAGATCCTCAAGCTTGCGGAGAAGGCACTCCAGCCTGGCGGAAATGACATCATCCCAGCACCGCAGAACACACCCCAAAGGATCACGAGGCAACACTTCGCCACTAGAGCTGCGGATCTCTTAAGGTCTGGCCCTGTCTCTGAGACATGGATGGACAAGAGGTGGCAAGATGAATGGAAGGACGCAAACACCAACCTGCACGCCTTCGTCGCCACCCCTTCACCAACACCACCTGGACATACTCTCCCGCGGAAGGCATGGGTTCGGCTCAACTGCCTCCGAACAGGCTGGGGGAGAACCCAGTCCTTCCAGAAAATGACCGGATCAAGCCCCTCAGACACCTGCCAATGTGGGGCTACCCAGACGGTCTCACACATAATCAACGAGTGCCCGACCTTTGGCGCCCCACATGGCTGTAGAGGCCTGGTACAGCTGGACGGAGAGACACTGAACTGGCTGCTGAATGTAGCAATCCCTGTGTGATAGTTCCAAAGGAAATTACACGAAAGAAGAAGAAGCACACAAGACTGACCAACCCCGGGAAATTTTGTGTAATGACGTCATACCGTTCAAATGTTATCCCCGCAAACCTGTTTTTGAGTGAGGCAAGTAAAATCTTCTGTGAGGTAGTTTTTTTGTAATAAACAGTTGTGTTTTTTGTTTCATGGCAATGTCAGAGTTTTGAAGTTAAGAGGCAAAAAAGGTGCCAGTAGTTGCTGTCGGGACGATTGAAACACTTGTTTCAAACGTCTGCACGTCACCAGTTTGTTTACAATAAATAACAGGATGTTAAACTATGTATCCCTAAACATGACTTAGGACAGGGAAATAAGTAAATTAAATTATATATAGTCGTTGTTTAAATTATGAGAAATTATGTGAAATTTTAGCAATGACGAGTACACTAGTATGCTGTCTGCTATGTTGCATAAAAACCAGAGTAAGGTCAATAGTTTCTGTTTAAAATATGCTGTTTCATTCGTCCCGCATATGTGTTTCAAACGTCCCGATAGGCGGGGCGTTTAAAACAAATGTCAACTTACGTTCAAAGTAAAAAAAACAGCGCGATCATCCAACATGTATTAAATTATACTTGTAACCAAGAGAATACACATGTGAGTTGTTGATCACATGATGAAATTATTTGTATAGGCCTACGTAACGTCATCTTTGAAAAAGACGTTAAACTGAAAAGTGTTTCTATTGAACCGGCTCTCCCCTAATTGGATTTACCAAGGGGCTTTATTTAAATCTAAAAATAATAATATAAATCAAATCAAACAAAACAAATTAGACGGAAATCTCACGTTGCCACCTGGTTGGGGGGGGATGATGTCATCGTTTGCGCATCTGGCATCAACACGAATCCTCCTCGTGCCCACTGCCTCCGTCCGTTGACTGATCCCCATTGACTTTGAATGGGTACGGACACACAATGCATTGTGGATCCGTTCGCTCCGTCAAAAATGTGAAAAATTTGCAACTTTTTCAGCAGCGACGGACCCGTCATCCAATCAGATCGCGTATGCAAATGTGTGCAATGTCTCGGGCCCTGACGACCCCGGAAAGCTCCCCCATCCGTCAGCCAAGCCTTCCGACGTCCTTTGACTGACGGTGCAGTGGGCATGAGGCGTAACCATGGACCTAAGGCGGATTAAAAAATGGCGGCCATACATTCCTTTGAAAACTGCTAAACGGCGCAGGAGAGATTTGCTTCCGCATCATGGGAGCCAGCCACGCCCTAGTGCATGACGTGCCGAATGCAGAAATATTCTCGTTGTCTAGCATTGTTAGCATTGTAGCATCATAAGCGAGAGGTCTGTCTACACATCCCTCGGAGACTTTAAGTGATAAAAAGTCAACACATTGCCTAGAAACTATCAACGCCATTCATGTTAAGTAAAACGAAAACCTCGGACACGAGAAGTTAAAGGAGCCGTGCACTGAGCCCTCTCGGATGCCGGGCCGAAACAACATTCGTTTCACTACAACTCCTTCAGCTGCCCGACCCTCCTTCTCCCGCAAAAAAACAATGGCTAATAAAACGCTTGAGGTGACTTCTGGGCCCCTGGAATCGAGGGACCCGTACACAGCCCACGTAAACATCTGCAATACCAGGCTTGGCCACTGAGCACTGGTGGATTGCGGAAGTATGCACTGCACCAGGGGGGCTGATCCTAACACGAAAACGCAGGGCAGTTTTTTCTCTTTTTTCACCCTCGGACCTGTTTTCAAAAAAGTGAAAACGCCTGATCCGTCTGGACCGTCTGCCCAAACGCACAAGACTTCTGCGTTTTCACAAAAAAATCGTTTCTGTGTGGACGGGGCCTTATGGCGGTTTTCACCCTTTTGGACACTCTTGTCCTCATCTTGCCCTCCAAAAAAATCTTGTCAGAAAGGGAAATCATGTTTGCTCTGTATTAAACGTATTGATTGCTCTTCCTATCATTATCACGCCATTACCGCCACAAAAAATGTGGCGCGTTACTATAATTGGAGCAGTTTTTTCATCAGACCAACTAGATCTTTACGGTTGTTCCTTGGTTAGTGGGCATGAGACAATCGCATAAATGATGATGATTGGCTGAGGTAGAGTAAAATTTCATGGTAGGCCAATCAGAGGTAGAGTTGGGCGGGTGTTGTTTACACAAATTCGAAAGCACGTAGCCTATAGTAGGACACACAACGACACAAGTGAGTCAACGAGAAACAGGAATGGCGAGCCCAAATAATCCAAAAGTAGCCTTCTTTTAATGGAATATAGATAGCCATTACTTTTCCATTCAAACATCTTTCAACGTTGCATGCTTCCATACATTCCATGCTTCCCTGCATGAACATGCACGTGTAGTTTAAGTTCCGTTAACGAGGAAAGGAGGTGGGGTCCAAAATCTCTGACACATTTGAGCATTTAAAAATACTTGAAAGTAGCACAATAGTGACTTTCCACAGTAACTAGTTATTTTTATAATTTGTAACTGAGTAACTAATTTAGTAACTTTTTGGGAGAAGTTACTAATAACTCTAACTAATAACTTTTTTTTAAGTAATTTACCCAACACTGGTGGTAAACGATCAGGTCAGTTGTAGCAAGCGACCACTTTTGCGGGTGCAGTAAACGTTTCCATGGCACCAGTGAGCTCCACCAATCAAAGACGTAGGGTTACACTTTAAGATCGTTGGTAGTGTAGTGCTTCTAAATAACATCATGAATAAAACATGTATACCATCGTTTCACAATATAAATATAGCGTAGTAAGCATACTTTGGATGGTTAATTTAGGCTTTTAATCAAAAGCTCTATGGAGAAAATTAATGAGATCTTTCCTTCCGGAACCACAGTGTTGCGCTCTATAGGGCCTCCCTGCTCTGCAGGTATACATATTCTCCTTTTGGTTTCCACACTCCCATTGACTTTAGAATGAATGTGCAATGATTTGCACAAATATTGAATCCAAGTTTTACTTTTCCACAAAAACCTAAAATGTCTTTTTGTCCATACGAATTATGTAACATGACTATCTAACATCGGCCTGTAAACTTTTGGGTGGATTCGCCGATCAAGTGACCAACGTAGTTTTGAGACAATCTCTTTTTCTCTTTTTAATTTTGAGACAAATGTCTCTCTCTCTCTCTCTCTCTCTCTCTCTCTCTCTCTCTCTCTCTCTCTCTCTCTCTCTCTCTCTCTCTCTCTCTCTCTCTCTCTATTCAATACATTTCCATTCAATTCAATTAAAAAAAGTTTTATTAGCCTGATAAATAAACAATTTACCTTGCCAAAGCAGGTGAACAATAAAGAGGTCAAAGTATAAAACGTTAAATACAAAATATATATACATATCAGATATTATACAAGTACTCAATATATAAAAAGTACAATGTTGTATTTTATAAAAAAATAAATTAGTATTTTCTATTAACAGAAAAATTAAAGATACACTCTAAAACACAGTATTTACAATATGGAGGTTGTATGCAATAGTTTAATCAATGTGGAAAAAAAGAGTCCAGGCGGATGAGTCTGTTTATGGGGAGTTTGAGGTCCTTCTCTCATCACAACTCTCTCTTTAATTGTGTGTGCGTGTGCATGTGTGCGTGTGAGACGTCCTTAGGGGGGGGGGAATTAGGATGATTCCAGGGGCGCAGCACTGACGGGGGCGCCCCAGAGGACACTGGTGGAATTATTAATGCAAAAAAAAAATATATATATATATTTTTCGTTTTAAATCATCAAATGAAGGTGTTTTGTTGTGGTTTGTTTCTCAATTTTTACAAAATCATTAGAAAGTCTTCACCCTATTATCACCCCTCTCGTTTGTCATTATTTGGTACAGCCCAAGTCTTACGCTACTGCAGAGCAAATTAGCAGCCAGGCAGATCATTGTGAAGCAAGTGCAAACTGCTAGTGTCTTAAACTAGCAGTCTAAAGTCAGTTTGTGTGTATCCCGGTCGGTGAAATGAAGAAGTCAGGTTGTCAGGGGAGGAAAGAGAGAGAGGAAAGAGCTCAATGCGGTCGACAGTTCGTCACCCAGTTTTATTTATTTTTAACAGTCCATACTGCTTACCAGCATGATGATAACATTTATGTAAACAGATTTTGAATATTTTGATGGGCTGCATTACAATATTAGCTGACATTAAACTAAGGATACTTACATTTTAGCTGACTTTTAAGTTTTAAATCAGCTAAAATTACAAGTAGTCTACCCTTAGATTAATAGCTACTATTTATTGTAGGCTAATGCAGCAAATCAACACATACAAATACATATTTAGTCATGCCCAGCTCAATCCAATCAAATAGACTGTTGTTTAATATGTTAAATAATATGTTAAACAACAGCATTACTGTTAAACAACAGTAATATGTTTAATGTGTTGTTTAATACATTGTTTAATATGTTCAGAATAATTATGAGACATATTCTGAATTATATGATGTATCTTAGAGTCAGGGCCCTCTTCAAGCCATGATGAACCCACAGAAGAAACCAGTGAGGTTGAAATAGAAGAAGGGGAAGGAGGACAGTCTAAGTAGAAGCAGCACTGTCACAGTGTTACGGTTGGTGAAAAGGTTGGTTAGGACCCAGGATGCAGAGACAGAGACAGTACGGACAATCCACGGTTTATTGTCAGTAAAGGAGAACTCAGAAGATAACCAGCGGGCAAGGCGAAGACATGAGCGGGTAGGCGTAGCTGGCGGAGGCACCGGAGAGAGTTGCGGTCCGGGGGTAGTCCACTGGCGAGGAACTGGCGAGAGGATAACACGACGTTTAGGAATCACAGAATCGGGTTAGGGAATCGATGGTCAATGTACACACATCAGCCAAAATACCAAATGAGACGGAATAATCTGGCGCCGACGAGAAGTCCCCGCCAGGCTTAAGAAGGCGTGTGATTGGTTGATGAGGTCCAGGTGTGCCACGTTGCGGTGCCCAGCTCCGCTCGCCACGCCCCTCACCTGTCTAAGAACCAATGCCTGGAGAGCAAATCATAGAGCAATCGCGACACACAGTCTATTATCTTATTTCTGTCTATAACTACATAACTACAACCCAGGTAAATGTGTAACTAAATACTAACTAACTATCTAGTGTACAAAGTAGCCTCGGTAAGTAGGTAGGTTTATCATTTTGTTATTCAGTTGTTATTCATTTTCTTCTGATGATAATGACTACCCAATTTTGACCCAGTATTACCCAATATTGAATGATTATAAAATGTGAATGAATATATTACATAAAAAATGTAGGCTATATAAAATTTTATTTTTTTTGAAAGTATATATATTTTTTGGGTTGGGGGGGGGGGCTCCATAACTGAATTCTGTCAGGGGGCCCAGAATTTCTAGGGACGTCCCTGCGTGTGTGTGCGTGTGTTTGCTAACTCGCTCTCTGCATACTCGCTCTCCCCTCCCCCAAGCCTCCTCCTCCCTGTCTTTGTTTGCTCTCTCCTTTCCCTCGAACGTTCACCAGTCAACGCTCTGCTTCTACCTCTTCTGATTGGCTGATCAGGCAGACAGTAGGCGGGCTCAGGGCCAAAAATCTGCTCTGCCTCTTCTGATTGGTGGGGGTGCAGGCTCAGCGTCACGCAGCAGGAGGTCTAACAGTGTAGAGCGAGTTGAGCTGTCAGACGCTCTGAAACTGCAGTGGAGACATCAGTAGGACCTGTTTCTCTCTGCCACTGCAGCAACGGACTAAACTCCTAAGCCGTTTGTTTTGGACTCTAAACCGACGGGGAACACGCAGGAGTCCAACTGCTACGCAAGGACACAAAAAAAGGAGAAGTGGACACAGCTTCGCCGAGCTGAGCCCTTTTTTTCCATCAAATCTTCGCTTTCCTGCGTTGCTTTGTTGTTTCACCAGGAGGACCCCTTCCCCCCGCTCTGCAACAACCAACAGCCCCTCCACTGAGTACACGGATGGGCGAGTCCTGCTAGAGACCACAACACCTGAACAAACGCACATAAAGCACCTTCTCCGGCAGGCCACACTGTATCTCAGTGAGTAGCTCTGCGTGCGTGGTTGTGTGCGCGTGCACGTCTGTGAACGTGCACAGCTCCTCTCTGCCCGGAGACGACTCCCTGCCACGGTGTGTGTGCACGCTTGCAAGGAGGCTAATGCCAGCGGGAGCGTGGTCGGGACCAGAGGAGGATGAGTCCGGCTGTGGATGCTCAGGGCCGGGGGGGCTCGGGCGCAGAGCCGCCGCAGAAACTACTGCAGCCGCAGCAGCCGCTGCCACAGCCGCAGCCGCAGCACTGCTACCTGGAGAAGGGGGTGATGCTTGAGCCCTTCATCCACCAGGTGGGGGGGCACTCGTGCGTGCTGCGCTTTGGGGAGCAGACCATCTGCAAGCCCCTCATCCCCCGAGAGTACCAGTTCTACAAGAGCCTGCCGCCGCCCATGAGGGAGTTCACCCCGCAGTACAGAGGTACAGTACACAACACAGCACAGAGGTACACACACACACACACACACACACACACACACACACACACACACACACACACACACACACACACACTACACAATACAGCGGTACAGTTCACGACACAGGTACAGTACACAAAACTGGGGTACAGTACACAACACGGGTACAGTACACAACACTGAGGTACAGTACACAACACGGAGGTACAGTACACAATACAAAACGGAGGAACAGTACATAACACGGAGGCACAGTACACAATACAGAGGCACAGTACACAATACAGAGGTGCAGTACACAATACAGAGGTGCAGCACACAATACAGAGGTACAGTACACAATACAGAGGTACAGTACACAATACAGAGGTACTTTACACAACACGGAGGCACAGTACACAATACAGAAGTATAGTGGGGGTGCAGTACACAATACGGGGGTACAGTACACAACACAGGGTTGCAGTACACAACACAGAGGTACAGTGCACAACACAAGAGAGGTACAGTACACAACACGGGTTCATGTTTAGCGAACTGATTGGGTTGTGTGGCTGTTGTTACATTCTGTTGGGTGGCAGTGGTTCGTTTCTGTTGTGTGGCTGTTGTTCATGTCTGTTGTGGGGCTGTTTTTCCTTTCTGTTGTGTGTCTGTTCCCCTTCATCATGTTAGCCACCACTCTCTCACAATCTTAATAAGTAATTTGGCGCAATGATTACAGTTCCTCTTATTTGCTTTGGCTTATTCTTGAAACAACAAGTGTTGACATTCTCAGACGCCACCTGCATTGGTCAATGTTGCTTCTATGGTACAGCACAAAAGCATGCATTACTAACTCATAACTCTTAATTCAAAACAAAGCTATTGTTTCAGATAAAAAAAAAAAACTCAAAATTAACCCCCTACACATTCTGCAAACAATGGTGGTCAAATGTTTAGATGTTGGGTAAGTATGGCAGTGGACCCTGGAAATGTTTCTTTCATCCACATCTCAGTCTTCACAGACACTGAATGTTTTCTCTACTAGAATGACATTTTTGTCTAGCTATCTGAATGCTGTTGTGTATCAAACGGAATGATAGCAATCCTTGAACAGTTCAAGGATTTACATTACACACTTTGCACTCACATTTCCGACAATGGAATCAATCAGACAATCAAATCTGTGCTTAGTGGTCTGGAGGTTTGCAGATTTTGTTTTGAACATGTTTATGATAATTTTAGAATTGTCTCCACTCCCAGATGTGGAGGAGACATAGATAACCCGCTCCTTTAGAAGGGAGGCTTTTTACATGTTGAACACCATGTCTCCAAAGGGCCTCAATATGTATTTTATTTTGACCTTAGACCTTTTCTTTGATTGTTCATGTTTGGTATATAGCCTGCAATTTACACTTCCTTCTCTGCTTATATATGAGGAATACATCAATGTGCATTTTGTTTAAAAAAAAAGCTTATTGTGAAGCATACAGTTAAAAAAAAAATATATATTGTTATTATTATTATTTATATTATTAATTGTATTATTGTTATAAGATTATTATTTGTTCTTTATTATAAATTATTCTCTTTATATTTTATTATTTATAGATATTTTCTTGATGTGTCATTGACTCTTATGGATTTATGCAATGCATGCGAGCCAGTATCTTCGGGTGCATGTTTTGCCATTTGTCACTTTTTTGGGTGCGCCCTGTGGATTAGACAGGTGTCACCATTTGGGTCATGTGATATAAGTCATCTCACCCCTTTTTTTCAATGCCTGATGGAGATCCCTAGAGATGTAAAAGTGGCCTGTTAATAAATCCACTTCTGGAGCATTTAAACAGTGTGCAGACCATCCCTTTTTTTCTCATTTCAGAATTGTGCCAAGCAATTGAGCAAAACGATCTTGGCGTCCTTTATTTGTGTCGTATGTTAAGGGCTTGACCTGCTGAGGGTACTGTAGCAGGGACCACTTACAACCCCCAGGTAGCCTACAGACGACGTATGTAAGATGCTACTAGAGAGAGGGTGTAGTTGGGTGGCCGCTGGCCAGGTGTTTCTGTTCCAGTCTCTGGGCGGACCCTGCCTGACGAGAGAGAGAGAGAGAGAGAGAGAGAGAGAGAGAGAGAGAGAGAGAGAGAGAGAGAGAGAGAGAGAGAGAGAGAGAGAGAGAGAGAGAGAGAGAGAGAGAGAGAGAGAGAGAGAGAGAGAGAGAGAGAGAGAGAGAGAGAGAGAGAGAGAGAGAGAGAGAGAGAGAGAGAGAGAGAGAGAGAGAGCGCAACACAATACCAAAAATGTGATAACGCACACTGGATGTATGTGTTGACGTAATGGACGGTGTCCCTTTACAAGGTGAAGCAGGAAGTACCAGATATGTGAACTGTTGGTGGACCGGTTAAGGTTTATATGCTGTGCTCTGCTTAGTCAAACAGACACTCTGACACAACGCACCAAATGCACATACTCAGCAGATATTTTCCACCATTCTAAATGATTCAGAGAGCGTGGCAGGTGATATCTGAGCTATGGTGACATCAGCCAGTAGGAAAAACACGGGTGCGGGGCTGTGAACAGACGAGGGCTGTAGGGTAGTCTTCCCTCTGCCTGCGTCCTACCTGCCTACTGGTCTGTCCTCCTGGTTGGAAACCAAACACAGCCCTGATTCGCACAAGCCCCTTGGGAGCATGGGGGGGTGGGGGTGGGGGTGTGTGTGTGTGTGTGTTTGTATGTGTTTGTATGTGTGTGCGTGTGTGTGCGTACAGAGGGTGTCGGGGGAGGGGCTTCTGCTTACTTTACCTCTTTAATGTCTTGTCTCTGGCTTAATGTGTCTCATCTGGCTTCCCATATACCAGTAGTAAAGTCTGATAGGACCCACATGAAATTATGTTTATTAGCATTAGTTTTTCGAGTTTAGGTTCTCGATTTCCATGTCAATACATGGATTTATACTTTGGAGTTTTTATTGAAATATTGCTCATCGTTCTTTCCCATTCCCACGGATTCTGAATGCTTGAAATTAGAAAGTGCTGTAGGAGTCAAGAAGCGTCTGTGTGTGTGTCTTTCAGGGGAGTTGAGAGAAGCACTGCACGTTTAATTTTACTGTCTCATCAGCTTTACAGTAGAGGGTTTGAATGCCCACAACTTTATATTGTTTAATCTCTCTCTATCTCTATGTCTTTCTCTGTGTCTCTCTCTGTGTCTCTCTCTGTGTGTGTCTCTCTCTCTCTCTCTGTCTGTCTGTCTGTCTGTCTGTCTGTCTGTCTGTCTGTCTGTCTGTCTGTCTGTCTGTCTGTCTGTCTGTCTGTCTGTCTGTCTGTCTGTCTGTCTGTCTGTCTGTCTGTCTGTCTGTCTGTCTGTCTGTCTGTCTGTCTGTCTGTCTGTCTGTCTGTCTGTGTCTCTCTCTGTCTCTCTCCCTCTCTCTCTGTGTCTCTCTCTGTCTCTCTCACGCTCACTCTGTGTGTCTGTGTCTCTCTCTGTCTCTCTCACGCTCACTCTGTGTGTCTGTGTCTCTCTCTGTCTCTCTCACGCTCACTCTGTGTGTCTGTGTCTCTCTCTGTCTCTCTCCCTCTCTCTCTGTGTGTCTGTGTCTCTCTCTGTCTCTCTCCCTCTCTCTCTGTGTGTCTGTGTCTCTCTCTGTCTCTCTCCCTCTCTCTCTGTGTGTCTCTCTCACTCTCACTCTCTCTGTGTCTCTGTGTTTCTCTTCAGGTGTAGTCTCTGTGAGCTTCGAGGAGGATGACGAGGGTAACCTGTGCCTCATTGCCTACCCGCTCCACAGCGACCAGGAGACCAAGGAGCTGGCGGTCGATGGCCAGCCCAAGAACAAGATTCTCCAGTGGGTGAACGACAACCAGGCCATGGAAGTCTGCAGCCATAACTCCCAGAAAGACAAGGACGAGAGGTGAGAGGGAGAGAGGGGAGGGTGGACATAAGACGGCGGGTAGGGGTGCCTAGCTTTAGAGTTGTCCCACAAATCACACTTAAGATTGATACATACAGGGTAAAAGGTCTTACTGGTGGGGTTTGCCGTCAGACCGGGGGTAATTATAATAATATATAATTAATAAATAAGCAGCTTTTCAAGATAACACCTGGAACAGGCAATTTTAACTAACCAAATATTAAAAAATAAATAAAGTGCTAAACAACATTGTCAAAACAACAACTGAGCAGTCAAATAATTAGTGTAATTTTAACTATACAAATATTAACAAATTAAATAAAGTGCATGTCTAACAACAACTGAATATATTCAAAATGTATATATATTTTTTAGATCTTAAAAAATGATTGATAAATATATTCACTTTCTTTCGCTTCATGTTTGTTTAAAACAATCATGCTGCTGGAGAATGGCATCTGCAAGCGTGATAACACCAACGTGGCCAGCACTAGTAAACTAAAGTGTCTGCAAAGGTTTCAAATCAACAATTGTCAGACTGGCCTTATAAAGACACTAATTAAAATCCCTTTCTGAAAACTTCATCCATCAACTTGAGCAAATATCTTGGTAGAATATCTCAACAGAATGTAGTTTTACTATGTTGTAACATAGGACTGCTGGATTAGGGTTAGAGAGAATGCTATGTCTCCAGGATGGTGACGGGAGCGTGTGGAGAGCTGGCTCACACTGACGTAAAGGCTGATGCAAACAATCCAGCAAGTTACTGGAGGCTGGCAATGCTCCTGAGAACAATATGTCAACAACAGTCACGCACTGAGCTCCTCCTAGCTACTAGGACAGCGTACTATACTAGCCCATTATGCTGCTATTAATACTGCTACGGTGACACCACAGCACAGGGCGTTGGCATCGGGACAAAGGCTTCACAGGACCCAAGATAAGCACAATGGTTCCCACACACACACTCAGACAACCACAGGCACACACCCGTGCTACCTCACGGCGATAGGCCCCAGCTGCAGAGCACAGTCCCGTTCCAAGTGCCAGGGCCACGGAGTAATATCACACTCAACTCTTTGTAGACCAGTCAGGAATCCAACCCGTGCACTTTCTGGCAAACGACACCTGCGTGAGCGCGCGTGTCACTCATGAAGATATCCGGAGGTGCAGACTTGTACTCAACGCAGAGGTGAAGGGACTATAATGTCTAGCATTGTTTATTAGAAGTGAGAGAAGTTATATAGTGGTCACCCGGGTCATGTATAACAATCAAAACCATGAATTAACAGACCTCTTTTGTGTTTCTTCTCTTTGAGTTATTCCTTGCCCTTAAGAGATTTCAGGCTTAGGGTTTGTGTTGTAACATGTTGCCTGTGAAACCCTTTGAGACTAAATGGGATTAAAGGCCCCTGCCGACTAGGATCCTCTCAAAGTCGGGGATGACTTTGGCGGTTCAAACTGCACGTCTTGCCTCGCTGTTGGGTCCGTACTGCGACTGGGACATTGTGGGGGTTCCGCACATGATCTTATCTGAAACAAGCATTTCGAGCACAGTTAAAAGCCTGTGTTTTTGCTGGTGAAAGGACAGCAGTTGTTTGAGCCATTTCTGATTCCAAGGAAAAGAATCCTGGGTTTGTGTTTGTCAAAAATGGGTCCTGAGACCCAACATGACATGACAATCAGTATCACCTCCCCTCCCCCCCTGACTGTTTCAGCACAACTATCGGGGGGATTGTCGCCTAGTGTCAAGGTACCTTACGGGCTTTACCAAAACCATGGACTCAAGCTGTTGTTGTACCCCTGGAATGGGGGAGTAATTGATCACGAGTGTGATACAGTGTTTCCTCAATCGTCACCTTATTTCTATAAGGAAGTTACCGGGATTTCCCCGGGTACGTGGGCGGAGACAAAAGCATATAAGATCTAAGAAATCTGCATATCACAGATTTAACAATTACCCAATAAGTATCACAGATAAACATTACCCAATAATAAATAATAAATAGAGTAAAACATAACCCAATAATAATAAACCCAGAGATACATGCCCTGTTTTTCCCTTGTATTTTCCTGGTAAAAGCGGACTCCTAATCCTTCCATGTGGTTCCAGTGTCCAGCGTCGGGCGGAGAAGGTGGAGCTGGAGTGGCTGCAGCAGGCGGAGGTGCTCTACTACCGGCTGGAGCGCAGCAAGAGCAGCGCCCTCACCCAGCACAACCCCTGGAGCCTCCAGTGTCACCAGAAGCACCTGCAGACCATGAAGGACAACGCTAAGCAGCGCAACCAGTACCGTATCCTTCAGCTGCCTGCGTGTGTGTGTGTGTGTGTGTGTGTGGACTTAACCGTAGCATACGACCCTGTGTTAACCTCCATACGATTTAATAAAACAGAACCTTAGTAGAGGAGGTCTAGTATCATTTTGTCTTATAAGTGTAGAGAATTGATGCTGTCTAAGGCCCTTCACAGTCTCACATCGAGAATTTATTTGACCGGTTCAAATCCCATCGACTGATAACCCGTCAGATAAACGGTCAATAAACGAGCTTAGCCCTTGTTGTGGAGGCCCAGTGGGGCTCAATGGTCCCACCAGAGCTGAGCTTGTTGTCTTGATGCCTCGCCGCCAAGGTGGCCATGGTCTTGCCCATCGGAGAGTAATTCCTTTTAGAGAGTTGTTCTCTCTGTCTCCAGCTTCACATGCTCCAATGACAGGCCTGGTTAAAAATAGCCCCGGCCCCCTTTCATTGGATATGGTTTGATGAGGCTCCATATCGTCTGGGATGTTGTGATCTCCTTTGACTCCTGATAGTCTCTTTGCCGTGTCCAGGTCACTGCTAATGGGTATCATGTTGTACAGTCAGTGGGGGGGGGGGGTCCTGGTGTGATTGAGGGTGATCTGCTTTGGGGCGGTGCGGTCACGTCCGAAACATGGGGGTGTTGTCCCTTGACCCTTGACCCCCCCGGCCTCCTCCCAGGGTTCATCCTGCTGGAGAACCTGACGTGGCGGCACGCGGTGCCCTGCGTGCTGGACCTGAAGATGGGCACGCGGCAGCACGGAGACGACGCCTCCGAGGAAAAGAAGGCCCTCCACATGCGCAAGTGTCAGCAGAGCACGTCGGCCACCATCGGGGTGCGGCTGGGGGGCATGCAGGTAGGCCTCTGGGGGGTCTCCCCCCCCCCTCCCAGGAGGACGGGGGCGGTGGGGGGCTCAGGCCACTCTCTCAGCCGTCTATGGGACCTGATTACCTCACTGCCTCGTCGCCCTGGTCCCACCGGGCTCAGGGAGGCTCGGCTTGAGAGGGAACTCAAACGAGTGTGTTACGCCATACACTACCGTTCAATAGTTTGGAAACAGGAGATTAAATTTTTTAATCCAATTCATAATATTGCATCAATATTGACAACATGAATCTGGTTCCTGTTTACCAGCAATCAAACCAAAGTGTGTTTTCTCAATGAGACTGAATTAACTGTTGAGCGTCCCAATAACTCTCTCTCTCTCTCTCTCTCTCTCTCTTTCTCTTTCTCTTTCTCTTTCTCTTTCTCTTTCTCTTTCTCTTTCTCTTTCTCTTTCTCTCCCTCTTCCTCTTCCTCTTCCTCCCCAGGTGTACCGCTCGGACTCCGGCCAGCTGATGTTCATGAACAAGTACCACGGCCGTAAGCTGAGCCTGCCGGGCTTCAAGGAGGCCCTGTTCCAGTTCTTCCACGACGGGCTGCGGCTGCGCGGCGAGCTGCTCTCCCCCGTCCTGCGGCGGCTGCAGCAGATGCAGGCGGCGCTGGCGGCGTGCGAGTCGTACCGCTTCTACTCCAGCTCGCTGCTCATCATCTACGACGGCGAGCCGCGCCCCGGGCACGCGCGCCGCCGCCGCTCGGAGCACGGGCTCTCCGAGGAGGAGGAGGAGGAAGACGAGGACGAGGACGATGAGGACAAGGCGGGGGACGAAGGGGCGGGAGGGTTGGAGGAGGACAACGAGGACGGCGAGGGCGAGGAGGTCAGCGTGGCGGGAGCGCTCGGTTTCGCGCACGGCTCCCCGCCGCCCGGCAGCACAAGCGGTGCCAGCGGCGGCACGGCAACCGGCCGGCAGAGGGCGGGCCCCTCGGACCCCCGCCGGCCCTCGGTGGACGTGCGGATGATAGATTTTGCCCACACCACGTGCCGGGACTACAGGGAGGACAGCGTGGTCCATGAGGGCCAGGACAGCGGCTACATCTTTGGCCTCCAAAACCTGATCACCATCATCTCAGAGCTGGAGGAGCACAGCTCCGACTAGACCCCACTGCACACACACATGTACACAGCCTTAAATTACAAAGACACACACACACACACACACACACACACGTATAGAAACACATAAGAAACACATAGATGCACACAAACATATAACCAGCCTTACATGCACACATACACACACACAAACACTCAAGCACACTTTTGATCCTTCTTGGAACAAAAGTATGACTGGTCTCTGCACAAGGGGAGAGGTTGTACCTGGGGTTTTGGTGTCTCCGGTCCGGTTGTGTCGAGGAGACTCCCAGCCACCTGACGGCCTCCCGGTCAGCATGTTTGGTGCTTCTTTGCGTCGCATTCACGCGTGTTCGTCTTTGGGATACTAAGGGATTCTTTATTTCAGTTTTGTTTAAAGTTGTTAACTTTTAAGGTTCAAGGTTTATAAACCCCGAAGCTTGACACTACCTCCTGCAGATAGGCCCCAGCCTATCTAATAGGCTCAGTAACATCCCACTCGGAGTAATATCCCACTCAAAACGCTTTTTAGACCAACTGAGACTCTAACCCTGGCCCTTTCTGGCTGAAAACCCCCCGCGTTGGTGCTGGTATCGTTCTGGAGGTTTCCCGATAGTGTTGGTCTAAGGGATTTGGTTCTTGTGTACAGTGACTAAGCCAGCGTCCAATGACTGGCACCCCTTCCTATTCTTTTTTTGTTTTGTTTTTTGTTTTATTTGTTAACTTTAAAAGTTCTCGGTTAAATCCTCCGAGCTTCATGTTAATCGCAATAGAGCATCGCTGAAGTCAGGGACAATAACAGCCCCTTCTCGACCCATGCATCCTTCCCCCTCCACCCTTAGCTCCCTGTCTCATTCCAAAGAAAGCGGCAGACATTTGGTTGACCATCCCGCACATGGACACTGGGTGCCTGTTGTGGGCTGTGGTTGAGTCAGCCAGACAGACAGACAGCCAGACAGACAGACAGACAGACAGACAGACAGACAGACAGTGGTGGGTTTGGTATTGAGGCGGTGGATGGCAGAAGGACCCGTGGTCTGTCTCCTCCTCCAGCTCCTTTTCATCCAGCCCTCCCCTCAACCCCCCCCTCCCTACATTTTAAAGAGACTATATTCATATAGAGTTCAGAAACAGATCCTATAGAGTTATTTATTTATTGACTTGTTTCCTAAGATAAAACTAAAAACAAAAGCTAAAAACAAAATAAGAATGTCAATGAAGGACGCTACATTCCATGTTATTAATGTGACAATAATGATATTAATAAATATTGTTATTTAACATGTTCCAGATACCTCTATCTTGTATATCTGTGTTGTCCACCGCTGGTCAGAAGGAGAAATAAAGACTTGGTTTGTGGAAAACCATCTTGTCTTGTTATCTATTGTCAGGCAACTCCTTTAGTTTGTATGATGATGATGATGATGATGATGATGATGATGATGGTGAAGAACTGCAAGAACTGCAACTCAATATTTCTTGAGTGCCAATCCCATGACTTGCTGAGTGGAAAAATTGTTGAAGCGTACCATTGCGCGTCTGCTAGCAGCCCTGTTTTTAGTAGCATGTGACAGATCTGCTCCAGGATTATAATGGCGTATGGGTCTAAAATAGCACTGTGGGCTTCCTGAATGTCATGTTTTCAAATGTGTCTGTCCCACCCCTAATAGTCCTCTCTACTTTTACATAATAACATTGTTCGTAGGATATATGGCACTATTTCTAATATATGAATCGCCAATAGCTCCCAAAGGCTGGTTTTGACTAAAAGTATTGTTTGGGAAGGGGTTTGCTCTGAATGTGTACCTCTCTATTCAACATTGAAAAAATTAATCTAAATAGACATCCACCAAGATAAGCAAATGATTGTATGTATATGTGTCTCTTCCTGGGTGGGCAGTGGTTGTTTGGAGTTCATTGGATAACGCTGTTATCAAGTGACTCTGTGGTGATGTAGGCCAGCTTCTGGTGCTCTGGGGCAATCTGGAGTCTCTAATCTGTAGCTAAAGTCAGCTAGATGAAGCGCTCTAGGCTGTGTGTGTGTGAGATATTTTGTTATACTGCCCTGTTTAATGCAAATCTGATGTATTTTTAATGCTGGAAAATGGACAGATAAGAGAGATGTTGACGGACTGACACTGTAGAGTGAGCGAGGTTCCCTAAGCTGGAGCAGAAGACCGATGGAGGGTTAGTCAGGTGGTGGTGGTGATGGGGGGGGGGGGGCACTGTGGGAGTTGTGTAACAGCACAAAGGTCAGTGTGTTGTTTGTGCACTCATTCTGTCATCCTATTGTGTGGTTGTTTATGTGTCATCATAATAATCATCATTTTATTAGATATAATATATTTTATCGATCAAGTTTATATCTATATTTCATACAAATGTATGTGTGGAGGTATTGTAAGTCTATATATGTGCTTTTCAATACATACATTAAACCATACACGGGTGTTATGCATGATTCAGATTCCAGTTGATATTGTCGGTTCTTTGAGTTTGTGTGACTGCGTGTGTGGCTGTAGGACTGGCCCCTTTCATGTTTAGGATTGCATGTTGCATGGAGTCCAGTGGCAAGCAGCGTTTAGCGTCACTATGGCAACAGTGACAGGGTTATGTGCTTCAGCTGGAATCAGCAGGACAGAAGAGAGTCCTACATGTTCAAACTGGAGGAGTTGGAGCCTGAACCAACTGAAGTGTCCTTAAAATAGCCACGAGGACAGAAATGAGTGTTCGCTCATGTTATGGTTTAAAATAATATCTGTTCCGTTTCTCAATGTTTTGATAAAGGCTCAATCTTATTAGTTTCGGAGCTTCTCTTTAAAAATCACCTAATTTCAAAAGGCCTGAAGGATAACCGGTTTGAGGATGTGATTTGAGCATTTGCTAGAGTGGATTTGTTATTCAAAGCAGGCTTTTATCAACAACCACCAAACAACATGTTTTTATACAAATAGGCTTTAATTTGAATACTGAGTTCCTAGTTCTGCTCGCCTGGCATCTCTTGTACAAATACATATACAAATGTGTATTATTTTGGAATAACCCCAGTTAATTTTCGAATTCCAAGGGCTTTGTCAATAAAGTTACATCAATGGCGCAGACCAAAATGCCTCTTGCAATTTGATAGACCTGGCTAAAATCAATCAGAGCACATAACGTCTGACATTGCTCTGAGGTTTGTTAAACTTGGTAAATGATTAGTGTTTCTTATCAACAAAAACTTCAACCACTCAGAATTCGAAAAGATTCTGAGAGAGAACACTTTGGAGTTTGTTTAATACTGTCTCGATAGGGGATTAAACACACCATACCACAGCCATCAACTGCAGCCATCTTGGTTGTCTATGAAAATCAAATCCACAGCGATCCCCCAGAGCGCTCCTCTTTACCAGATCGCATCAAACCTGCCTCATGTAGATAACCGGTTCTGACTGGTCTGACTCAGGCCAGGTCGGCTGGAAATCAGTGTGATCGGGACCACGTAGCAGATGACACTGGCTCAAATGTGACATCAAGCTGACACTGCTGGCATGGCCAAGAGGCCTGCTTACAGAATGCGGGCCATGGCAATGATGGCACTGTTTATGGGATGGCACAACACATGTGGGCCGATTGTGGATAGGGTTATGGGGGCAGATCTTCCTCATATTAACTTGCCCACATATGTTCTCTAACAACAAATGTCTAGCCTCACCCAACATAGCAAAGTCGGCCTGGCCCAGTTAATCCATTTCCAGCCGGCCCACATGCAGCAGAGAATGACAGGCCATGAGTGGTCCACATCTGTTGCGTCGAAGCATGTCCATGGATAGGCAATAATGCTACGGTATCTCAGCCAACAGTATGTCCACAGAATGCCTTATGCTGGACCAGAAAAGGTCCAACACTGGCACCAGATGTCAGCCTCAAGTATACCTTAGTCAAGCCTCGTAATAACAAGTCCCCCTATTTGGCCCAGAATGCCCCCACTCTGTAAAATAACAAAAACATTTATTCAGCTTTTAGTTGTTGCATTTGGAAATATTAAGTACAACCATAGAGCTAAGACATTCTTAATAACTGGCAAATATATGATCTCAGATTCAAAGAATATAATTCTTTAGAACTCTGAGATTAAATGAGTTAGAATTCTGAGACTAGAATTAGAATTCTGAGAATAAAGTCAGAATGCTGACGATACAGTCAGAATTCTGACTTTAAAGCCTGACTTTATCCTCATAGTTTTGACTTTGAACCCGGAACAAAAAAATAAATCACATTTTGCACAAACCTCTTCCGCAACAAGAAACCCTTGTTTGTCTTTAATATTCAAAGCAGGGGGAACTGGTTTCAGAAAAATAACTCAAAAACAATTATTTGTATGTTGCATGCACTGCATGTTCAGTTAGAATAAGAAGTCCACAGAGGGGGAAAAGAGACAAGAGGTAATTAGCATGTTGCATAACTGCTCCATGGTCTGCTCTGGGCTCACGGAAACAGACATCTAAAACCATTGCACATTCTGGCCTTCATTACCATACTGAAGAACCTGGGGGACAAACACACCAACAGTTGACCAGCTCCTGCTGGATGCACCCCAAGGTAATGTGCGAAAGATCATCTACTTATTTTACAGACAATACATTATATTGCAGCAACTTAGTCCAGGATTAAATGGGTTTTGGTCAACAAGTCATTGGGAAATGTCTCTTGAACTACGCCGCGGTATCTCAGCCAACAGTATGTCCACAGAATGCCCTATGCTGGACCAGAAAAGGTCCAACACTGGCACCAGATGTCAGCCTCAAGTATACCTTAATCAAGCCATGTAATAACAAGCCCCCCTATTTGGCCCAGAATGCCCCCACTCTGTACAATAACAAAAATATTTATTCAGCTCTTAGTTGTTGCATTTGGAAATATTAACTACAACCATAGGGCTAAGACAATCTTAATAACTGGCAAATATATGATCTCGGATTCAAAGAATATAAATCTTTAGAACTCTGAGATTAAATGAGTTAGAATTCTGAGACTAGAATTAGAATTCTGAGAATAAAGTCAGAATTCTGACTTTAAAAGCCTGACTTTATCCTCATAGTTTTGACTTTGAACCCGGAACAAAAAAATAAATCACATTTTGCACAAACCTCTTCCGCAACAAGACACCCTTGTTTGTCTTTAATATGCAAAGCAGGGGGAACTGGTTTCAGAAAAATAATTCAAAAACAATTATTTGTATGTTGCATGCACTGCATGTTCAGTTAGAAGAAGAAGTCCACAGAGGGGGAAAAGCGACAAGAGGTAATTAGCATGTTGCATAACTGCTCCATGGTCTGCTCTGGGCTCACGGAAACAGACTTCGAAAACCATTGCACACTCTGGCCTTCATTACCATACTGAAGAACCAGGGGGACAAACACACCAACAGTTGACCAGCTCCTGTTGGATGCACCCCAAGGTAATGTGCGAAAGATCATCTACTTATTGTACAGGCAATACATTATATTGCAGCAACTTAGTCCAGGATTAAATGGGTTTTGGTCAACAAGTCATTGGGAAATGTCTCTTGAACTACGGCAGGCCTATTCAACTAGCGGCCCGTGGGCCAAATGCGGCCCCTCTTAATTTTTTTCTGGCCCACAAGAGGTTGCATGCAAAAAATAAATAAAATAAAGGAGAAAAATAGTTTCATGCAAATCAGGTTTCTGTGTGTAGCCGGTGATACTAGCCAGTATCAGTACCCCACAATCGGGAACTGGCATCACTTATTCTGACAATGTTTGGCTCAACCGATACGTGTGAGTCTAGCTTTTCTCATATGAATGCCATCAGAACAAGGGCACGTTGCTCCATGATCTATAAGAAGCTGCATGAGTGTCTCAGGATGAGCCAAACTAGGCAAACAAGGCAGTGCAATCTTTCTCACTGACTCACTGGCTCAAAATGTCTCATATGTACAGTAGTTCTGTTTTGTGATGATTCAAACAACATTGTTGAATTCTAAATACGTGTCCAAAATATGTGAGAACAAAATCTTTTATAATGATACGATTAAAAGTGAAGAAGGAAGGAATGCGTCTGACAAGTTTATTCCCTGTAGTAGCACTATATATATTAAGTTAACACTACTTTATGTACGATTTATTTGTAGCGATTCATTCACATAGTTTTACTCGGTGTGGCCCATGAACCCCCAGTGGTTTTCCTTTTCGGCCCAATTGTTAAGGAGGTTGATTAGCCCTGAACTACGGTATCTCAGCAAACAGTATGTCCACAGAATGCCCTATGCTGGACCAGAAAAGGTCCAACACTGGCACCAGATGTCAGCCTCAAGTATACCTTAATCAAGCCATGTAATAACAAGTCCCCCTATTTGGCCCAGAATGCCCCCACTCTGTACAATAATAAAAACATTTATTCAGCTCTTAGTTGTTACATTTGGAAATATTAACTACAACCATAGAGCTAAGACATTTTTAATTACCGGCAAATATATTATCTCATATTCAAATCTAGTATAATTAACAATTGTCCAATATGATGGTTTTGCATTTTACACTTATATCATATAATAATATATACCATCCAAAAAGTTATAATTAGAATATAGAAATAAGAGAATGCAAAGAAATATCTTGCATATAATAATAAAAAGGTTTTTTGTGGAACCAGGAATTGTTATTATATGGCAAATAAACCAAGTCTGAATTAAATGAAAGAAATAATAATATTAAACTGTAACATGACTGGAGAATGGAATTACTAAGGTTCAGAAATACAGCATCATGCATAAAAACATAGTCATTATCCTTTCTTCATATTCGTTTGACCAACAAATACAAAATAAACAACTAACAAAACTGAAATTGTGACTTTCAAGAGTCAGATATGCATCACGCATCAAAGATTGTCTCATCCTACTTTCTGATCATCCTTCCCTTTCTTTCACCATTCCTATCAGGGCCCAGCTGAAGCCACCTTTTAATATTCTATTAAATCTCTCAGTCTGTGGCCCCTGAAGCCAGAAAATTATCTCTCATAGCCGCAAAATCAAAGAATTATAAAGTCACTACTATCATAATTGGGCCTTTAAACCTCAGAAGTTCTTGATCAACAATATTTTGAACCACTGGCATAACCCTCACCTGCGCACATGTCTTCAAACAATTGAGTTTCTATAGTGAATAACAATACTGCAATACAAATCTGTTCATTTTAGGATTCATAATATAGTATTTTCTTTTACATTTTGTGTAACATACATTGGAAACGCTAGTTTTCTTTTTGTTGGCTCAGGAAAACTTTGTGCAGGGAGAGGAACTTTCCAGAGCAGTATCGTGGTCGATATGGAGATGATATGCAGCCTCATCGGAAATGATGACCTTGGTCAATATTTCTGTGAATATATGAACTGCTATTCCCAAGAAATGGAAATTAGACTTTTTCTTTAACAGAAAGGAGCAGTTCAACCCTTTCCTTCTCATAGGGAACTCATCATAGACAAGTGAGAACCGTGGGGCAGGTTGGATTGGTAGTGAAATATTGACCTTTTTAATGGCAAGGGCCTGTTTAAGCATCCAATAACTAAAAATAAAAGCTGAAGACATCAAACACACAAGTCTTTCTTGTCGGATAGCGCTTTCACCTTATATTATCAAACTCTTTGAGTATTTTAATTGAAGGAAGGGGATTCAGGTTACATTTTACATACTCTGAGATCTCAGATTAAAGCCATAATTCTGACTTTAAAAGTCATGATTCTGATTTTAAAAGACAGAATTCTGAGATTAAGGTCAGAATTCTGAGCATAAAGTCAGAACTCTGACAATAAAGACAGAATTCTGACTTTAAAAGCCTGACTTTATTCTGCTCATTTTTAATTTAAACCCAGAACTGTTACAACTGTGATATAAGCGGGTGTGTTGGCAGTGGGGAGCTTGATGTACGCTATAGGCACCTGGCACCGTTTCAAACAGGGGCTGGAGCCAAATATCACTCCCTGACTGTGATACAAGAGAGCTGACGGTGGACATAAAGTAAAGATAGTATTGTGCTTTCTATACATTCACTCCCCTTTTCTGTTCGTCCAGAACTGATCTTTATTTATAACGATCAGACAGACATATTCTGGAGAGAGAGAGAGAGAGAGAGAGAGAGAGAGAGAGAGAGAGAGAGAGAGAGAGAGAGAGAGAGAGAGAGAGAGAGAGAGAGAGAGAGAGAGAGAGAGAGAGAGAGAGATAGACAAGCAACTGATTTGAAATGAGGACCACACATCACAACCATTCAAGAGAGTGTCTTTTTTTTATCAGGAATTCCACTGTGTTTTGGCCTTTAGTTATTTAATCCACAGCTTTTCGACCAATTAATGGATTCTGGGATCTGGAACTTGACTTGAAGAGGGTATTGTTTTAACATTGTCTTTTGCCACCAGTGGTTTGATTTGCAGTACAGTTACACTAAAGTCAACAGTGTTCCAGTTTTGGACCATCTATGATCCTGCAACAGAGTGACTCACACTACTCACACTCATCCCTGCCTGTGCGAGATTCTGTGTGAGTATTTGCTCATCTCAGAAGTGAACAACAACAATTACTGAATAGCCGATCTATTTACATACCCATATCCCGTGCATCAAGAGGTTCCCATATCTCCTTCCCACACCTCATAGCCTTCATGTGCCATGGCTGGTAGGAAGCCCCGATTGGGCTTCACATTAGGATCCATAGGACCTCTCCCCCTCTTTACAGATCACATTGCCACTCACCCTTTTTGCAACACTGGCTTGTTGCAAATGTTCAGTGGGGAGAGGTTGAAGGTTTCCTTGGTCTAAATGTGTGAAAGAAAACGGTTTGCCACAGCTGACTAATTCCAGAGCTTGGTTGTTAACTCTTACTTATATCTCAACAGCAGGCCTGTGTGTGTGTGTGTGTGTGTGTGTGTGTGTGTGTGTGTGTGTGTGTGTGTGTGTGTGTGTGTGTGTGTGTGTGTGTGTGTGTGTGTGTGTGTGTGTGTGTGTGTGTGTGTGTGTGTGTGTGTGTGTGTGTGTGTGTGTGTGCGTGTTAGTGCACGTGTGCTTGCTTGGTATTTGTGTGAGTGCATGCATGCTGCGTGTCTGTGTGGTTCTATGTATGTACAGTTGTGTACATACATAGTACGTACACTCTAAAGTATTCAGTACTTATGCTACTATGCTTAGAACATCATTCCAATCTACATTTAATTGATTCAACTTGGATATACTCCTCCAATGTGTGATTTTTGTTACTGTGGGTGATGGTGAATCATCACTTAATACAAGATAAATCATAGGATCAAGACATAACAGCACAGATTGACTCATTATTCACACTTATTATTCAGAGTCAGTCATCATAGTATTTAATATTGATTATTGATAAGTGCTTCTACTTCGTGGAACATGATGTATTGTCGGCCGGGTATATCCAATAGAGATCACCAATATAGCCCAAAGGACACTATAGCTTTGTTTTGAAAGCAGACAGTACATCGAGGGTCAAAAGGAACAATCAATAGGATAACGTAACCTTCTAGTAGTCCCACTACGGCTCTACATACGCAAAAAGGACAATTCCTGAAATCACCAGTCGTAGTTCAAATATGCTTCTGCTATTTTTTTTGTATCTTGAAGAGCCCATAAATGTCTGATATTAACATGTTGGTATTGTGATAAAAACCTCTAGAGGAAGTTATACTAAGGGATGGGGCTTGAAGGCTGAATAAACTAAGTTATGAGGTCTTGATTTATTAACATACTTTACATTCCAACACATTGGCTGAAATTATTTAAATAGCCCATAAACAATTTCAACATAAATAGTTTGGAACATGTTAATTCAATGTCTTCAACGGTCACTCGCACTCGTTGTCAGTGTGCACTAACAAGTTGGGACCATTTCTACATAGGATATTATTCTCTCTATTATATACTGTATGTTTTTCTGTTGCTACATCTCCCTGGGACCTACAGGCTTAAAGGATGGGAAACATGACCAAACAAGAAATGTGACGAGAACCCTGAAATTACAAATTTTGTGTCTAAAGGTGTCTGCTCTGTTTTTTTCAAGTTGTTTGATCATCTCATTGTTCGTAGACCAGAGTACAGTCAGCTTCAGCCTATTTAATTTTCAACACTTTTGAATTTAAAATATCATCCTTATTAATACTAACATTATAAAATTAAAGTATAATGAGTCTTTGATGTTTCAATTCATCCCAATTTACATAATAAGGTATCTCCCCTCTCTCTCTCTCTCTCTCTCTCTCTCTCTCTCTCTCTCTCTCTCTCTCTCTCTCTCTCTCTCTCTCTCTCTCTCTCTCTCTCTCTCTCTCTCTCTCTCTCTCTCTCTCTCTCTCTCTCTCTCAAGCTTTTTCTATCAAACAAAACCATATCTAACACATGTGCACCATGGACATACAAGTATAATTTCCCCACTAAATTCCGTCAAACGTGGTAAGCAGACTCATAATGGAATTTATGGTGGTTGTTTTTTTATAATGGTAGAACAACACTGAACCCTTGTGGCAGAGAATATTACTGTTAAAATAAACGCAGCTCAAAGCAAACACCGTGGCAGCAGCGTTACCTAGTTTAGACATTATAAACATAGGTCTGTAATCCTCAGGTGGTTTCCTTAACTTGGTGAAAGTAAGCCAAAACTTTATCTATATTTATGAAATTGCATCAAAAACTGACGAGCGCTCAATTATTTTGTTGATAGTAATGACCTCAGAATCTCTGATTCTGAAGGCCTAATGTGAAGGCCTATGTCAGCCAAAAAGGCCTTTTCTTGCATTAAAAGGCCTGTATTTTTTCTTTATCATTATGTTATCGACTTACAATTAACGGGCCGTTGCTGTAAGAGCAGATCTGGGCCTTTAAATCAATGTCCAAGGATGACTAATCTACTTCTCTTATTCTGCCTCCCCATACATTAACGGTGGGATTTTATTTGAGAAAACGGAACGAATAATCGCTGAAACTGTAAATGACTCACCCTCCCATATTCAGATTGTATTGCTTTATTAGAAAACATATAGGCCTGTATGCGAAAATATGCAAACATAAATATGTGTTTGCATATTAAATAGAAGAATATATATAAAAACTAATATTATACACTAGAAAATGCAATTCTTGCAGAAAATGAGGTGAGTACTGTAGTGCAAAGTGAGGTTGTAAATATGTTTTTTCAGTTAACAATTTTACAAGTTACGGAGTCTGAAGTAGTTGAAGCGTCAGAGAATGAGCGTCGGCTTCGGCTTATTGTATGCACAATAAGTATGTATTGTGTAGAGTAAAGTATGTGAACGTGAAGGCAACAGCTGTGCCCTGGGAACGCCTCAGCGCTGCCTGGCTGTAGTGAGCGTTGGAGACGCTACACTACAGCACACTACACGCCACCATACTACACTACTGACGTGTAGCAGCGGCTCAGTGTGGTGACGTGTCTCTCCGCCGGTCCTTCTTTTGGCTGCACGGTGCCACACACACACACTGCTGTGCTGACCATTCACAGTGGCACCGGGAACACAACGGGGACAGGATCAAGGACATCATGGGGAGTGAGTAGTCGTTTGGATCTCTGCACATGCATTCGTGCACGAAAAACATACATTGATCGTGTTATTGGACTATTGCACGATATATCTCTTTAGCATGTTAGCTTGATGTTGCTAGCTTGCAGAGTACAGCCTGATGTACCTCTACAGCCATCTAGCTGCTAGCTGACACTAGCTGCTGCAACCAACTTAACGTTTCTAAAATTGGGATTTGCCCAAAAAAGTGTTTATTAACCGTCCACATAGTGAGATATGGTATAGTTCAGAGTGATTAATCAGGTAGATCATGCTGTAACGTTAATGACCAACAAAATGTAATATTGTAGCTCAGGGCAGTTAACGTTAGCAACATTTTAAATGTAATTCATTGTGTCCTTCCAGTTTGTCTTTAACACTTTTCTGTAAGGACGCATATCTTGGGAGTAATCATTTTAGTAGTGGCTGAGAATAAACCGAGAAGTGTAATAAACAAAGACCGACGCGAACCCTTCTGTCAGTCAAGCTCACAGATTGACAGGCACGTCTTTATCGAGTTATTGTTACAAGAAGTTCTGGATCTTTTAAACTCCTCTTTTTTAAAATATAAAATCGAACAAATCTCAGCTACAGATTAAATAAATGAAACTTCTTGCTTTGACTGCAGGTACATAGATGCTACATACAATGATGACGTAGCCTCTGGGGCCAAGTTTAGGATGACGAGAAACATCCAACTCGTTGTTGTTTAAAATGTAGCGGTTCTTTGCTGTTACTGTTAAAACACAAAAACGATCTCCGAATTGAATACTGATCTGTTCTTTTTTCATTCAAATGCATTTTTTTCTGCAGTCAAATTTTTGGAAGTAATCAAGCCGTTCTGCGCGGTTCTGCCTGAGATCCAGAAACCAGAAAGAAAGGTAGGAATCTTTTTCACTTTTCAGATGTAATTTCAAACTATTACCTACGGTTTTTTTCGGTGTTGTTTAAAATCTGAAGGTCATGGTAGTTACACCTTTTCCGATTTTTATAATAATACAGATTCAATTCAGGGAAAAGGTGCTATGGACAGCCATCACCCTCTTCATCTTTCTTGTGTGCTGCCAGGTTGGTACCCCCATAATTTTTTTTAGCGCTCAATCGAAGACATTGAATATTTCTTTGATGTTGTCAACGGTCCAAATTAATACACATTGCTCAGGATTGTGTTCCATGCTGTCCCATCAGATCCCACTGTTTGGCATCATGTCATCAGATTCAGCCGATCCATTCTACTGGATGAGAGTAATCCTGGCTTCCAACAGAGGTGAATGACCTCCTCGCCCTTATCTAAGGCGTCGATTGAATTTTGGCAGCTACCTTATCAAACAGCACGAAGGGGCTGAGCACAGAAGTAATTATTCTGAGCACAGAAGTGAATTAATTGATAAGGGATTCCACCATGTATACTTAATGATGTTGTGGCACATAGGTACTCTCATGGAGCTGGGTATCTCACCCATCGTCACCTCGGGCCTGATCATGCAGCTGCTGGCTGGAGCTAAGATCATAGAGGTGGGGGACACCCCGAAGGACCGGGCCCTCTTCAATGGAGCTCAGAAACGTACGCCTTCTTACAGCTACTCTGCCACCTTCCTCTGAATTCTGAATTACAAACTTGGTAGCATAAACATTTGGGTGTTAAGTGACATCAATGAATTTATTGTTCCAGTGTTCGGTATGATCATCACCATCGGGCAGGCCATCGTTTATGTGATGACTGGCATGTACGGTGACCCTTCTGAGATGGGCGCTGGCATTTGCTTGGTCATCATCATCCAGGTGAATAAACACTCAGACCCCTGCCCTTCTATCGGAGTGTCAAAACATCCCGACCAAGGTGTGTGGATTTTGATATTATTGATGTTAAATAAAAACGCCTGACCTTGTGCTCCTGATCGTGACAGCTGTTTGTGGCCGGTCTGATCGTCCTGCTTCTGGATGAGCTGCTGCAGAAGGGCTATGGCCTGGGCTCTGGGATCTCCCTCTTCATAGCCACCAACATCTGTGAGACCATTGTGTGGAAGGCGTTCAGCCCAACCACAGTCAACACTGGCAGAGGTACGCCTGAAGGAGAAACTAAACGTCAATACCCTTGTTCTCAACTGGAACACTGCTGCCTTATTGTACTGGTTTCTCTCTAATGTTGTTGTTTTTTAGGCACCGAGTTTGAGGGCGCCATCATCGCTCTGTTTCATCTGCTGGCCACCCGTACTGACAAGGTGCGAGCCTTGAGGGAGGCCTTCTACAGGCAGAACCTGCCCAACCTCATGAACCTCATTGCCACAGTCTTCGTGTTTGCTGTAGTCATATACTTCCAGGTTTGTGTTCCACTCAAGCCCACTTCATGAATTATACATCGTTATGTACCTTTCAAATAAAATATATTTTGATTCATGAATAAAAGTTATCATAAGGTCAATAGATGAAATGGAACCAATCCTTTGCTGTGTTTGTAATTCAGGGCTTCAGGGTAGACCTGCCCATCAAGTCGGCCCGCTACCGTGGTCAGTACAACACCTACCCCATCAAGCTGTTCTACACCTCCAACATCCCCATCATCCTGCAGTCTGCGCTCGTCTCCAACCTTTACGTCATCTCCCAGATGCTCTCCACGCGCTTTAGCGGGAACTTCTTGGTCAACCTTCTTGGAACCTGGTCTGTAAGTATACACTGGTTTTTGATGTTTTCCAATCTCTACGACCGGCAGTTTCAGCCATATGTTGCTTGTTGTTGCTTATATTGTTATCGACCAAACACAGGAATGGTCAGAATGGATGTCCTAGGTGCTTTATGACTGTTGAACTGGGCGGTGCATTTGTTTCCCATTCTTCTGACTGTATTGGCTGCAGGAGGGTAGAGTCCAGCATTTCCAAGCCTCACAAAATGTCTCCTTGTTTAGGACACGTCGACTGGTGGACCGGCACGAGCGTACCCAGTAGGAGGTCTTTGCTACTTCCTTTCACCCCCGGAGTCGTTTGGTTCAGTCCTGGACGACCCGGTTCACGCTACCATCTACATAGTCTTCATGCTGGGATCCTGTGCCTTCTTCTCCAAGACCTGGATTGAGGTCTCGGGGTCCTCTGCCAAAGATGTAAGAGCCATTGAGTTAGTTTTAAGTGCATTAAAGCAGTGCAAACACTTATCTTTTATGACATTATAATGTTGTGTGTGTCCCAGGTGGCTAAGCAGCTTAAGGAGCAGCAGATGGTCATGAGGGGCCACAGAGAGACCTCCATGGTGCATGAACTCAACAGGTAACACAAAACGATCAAGCATAGAAACTGTCCCCTAATGTCCATTATTATTGCTGATTTTGAACTGCCAGCACCGTGAGTATCTATTTGGATTTCTCTTTCTAGGTACATTCCCACGGCTGCGGCCTTCGGGGGCCTGTGCATAGGGGGTCTGTCCGTCATGGCCGACTTCCTGGGGGCCATCGGCTCCGGCACGGGTATCCTCTTGGCTGTGACCATCATCTATCAGTACTTTGAGATCTTCGTCAAGGAACAGAGTGAAATGGGAAGCATGGGAGGACTGTTCTTCTAGAATCACCCATCGTCCAGACAAACACACAGCAAACTCTTCCTCTTTTTTTTTTTGTCAGTTTTTATTTTGCTTTTATGAAACACAATCATCAACATCATCATCATAAGAAAAAGAGATTCAGAACCCGGGATTCTGCCGCTTTCTTTTCTCCACCAAGTCTCCTCTCCGTGGTGTCCTTCATGGGTACAAGGAAGGTCCACCTGGAGAAGAAGATGGCTGGGTGGCGCTTTTCGTTCCAAGGTCCAGCATAACGTTGTGTTTATTCTGTATCGTTCCCGATGTTCATCCGTCAACAGGCTGCCTCGAGTCCCCACGGTCTTCCCGTGCTGAAGAATACCTAAAGCACATATGCGAGAGGTAGTGTCACGGACAGGCCTCAGGGGTGGTTCATTGCTGCTCGTTAAATGAACGCTCACGACGGTTAAGTGCTGAGTCACAACGTAAAGCACTGAACTTGGACATTTTGTGGGAGGAAGAGAACAGAAGCCATGTCACACTCATTTCAGGTCATCAGAAGCCACGCCTGAGATATATTCGAGGATCGTAAACGCCAAGTAAAGCTACCTGGGATACCTGGTAGAGCATACCTGGGATGGTTTTATTGGAATCTCTACGCTGGCTTCTAGCAATTTATCTTTTACCTTTTGTATTTGTATGTTTTTAAGAAACAATGGACTTATTATCAGGCCGATCTTAAACAGGGGCACACGGCTTGCTGGTTGTCTCTGGGTCCTAAAGGGATGTTTGTCTGTGTCGTCATGCTCTTCTATTTTGACAGATTCGCTGCACAATACTGCCCAGACATGGTTGGCTGAGGGTGGGTTTGGTAAGGATGAAAGGGGGGTTCATTTTTGTTTTTACTTTCTCTACAAGACATAATTGTTATTAAAAGAAAAAAAGTTTTTTTCAAACGGTCATTGTGTCTTTTTGGTTCCATGTTCAGTGTATAGGTTATACTAATTTGAGCTTCATATTCCATTCATTTAGTTGAGTTCTGCTTATCAAACAGATCAAACTTACTGCTTCTAACTCCTGTAAAGGTGATCAAAAATATTCCAGCGCGCATCCCAATTGTGCTTATGGAGCTAATCATGTGCAGCATTATAACATTATTTAATCACAAATATTGGTCTGTATTAATGTTTTGAGTCCAAAGTTTAACTATCATTTCTCTATGACAAATATGTAAGTTAGAAAATACATAGAAAATACCTGCTACAATATAGTCTCAGCCCATTGGCTGTATGTATCGCTGACGTCAGATCGCATGGTGACGTCAGTCTTGTGCGACCCGACTCCGTCGCGTTGACAGGTCAGAAGGGTAACAGTTGTCCAGAACTGAGTGGCTATCCAATGTTACGTCTTAGATTGAGAAAGTAATCTACGAAAGCATCGGCTCCTGCTGAAGAGTGTCGCAGGACATTGATAGTCACCGGGATGTCGTACTGCAGAGAAGAAGGTAACGTGATCTCAGTGGGTTTCATTCATCGAAGAGGTGAATGTCATTGAGGAGCCTCCATGCTGGTGGTATGTAACGTTGACTGGTCTGCATAGTGGGCCAAGGGGAAGCGAGCCTTTTTGTTCTTCTGTTTTAAAGCGGGACTATCGACCGGTATCATGTTGATTCTAATAAAAACACAAACCAACCCTCTTCATTAGCTCGTTATAGTGTATGGACCAGGAGGTAGGCTCTGCTCACCTTCCGGTCCACACTGGCCCAGGAATAGGTTTCTGAATTAGTTGCTTGACTCAAGTACAGTACACCTCATGGAATTTAATTATACTACTTCAGAAAGTCATTCCTTTAGAGAATTGGACGATATCAATGGACGTGTCCTGATAATAGCTTATCTTATACCCCAAAGAACCCTATTCAAAATATATTATCCCTCAGGCAAAGATCGCATCATCTTCGTGACCAAAGAGGACCATGAGGCCCCCAGCAACGCTGAGCTGATCGCAGATGACCCCAACGACCCGTACGAAGAGCAAGGTGTGTATAACTGATGCTCAGGCCGATCACTCGAGGTCGTGCTGTTGTACTGAATATCAGAAAGGTTGTGATTATCTTCGGCAGTCGGTCTACGGCCTCGTACCTACGACTGAATCACATTCAGTACAACAGCACTCCCTCTCGTGTGACATTGCTTAAATAGCCAATAAATAAATGATCAGCAAAGGGAGGATTTGATTAACATTTATTTCTTATCATTGGTGATTATTTTTCTCTCACTTACTACTTAACACTTTTTCCTAATATTTCATAATTATAATAAATAGATTAATTTACTTTTGATCAGTTGTGCAGGTAATGTGCCAAATGGAACTCCTCATGTTTGTTGGTTCCTCGTGGTTGTTTATTCCTCGTGGTTGTTTATTCCTCGTAGTTGTTTATTCCTCATGTATGTTACTCATATAAATGTAATGGCGTCCATCTTGCCCACATCCCGCCCCACCTTACTGTGTCTCCATGGTAACAAATGTTTTTCAAGGCATGTATAAAATGCCTGCTTAGTACTTCAGACAGTGACCGACGGACGCTATGCTTAAAAGAAGAGTATAGGAAGCGTTTTGTTGGCGTCAAAGACAGTTGTAGTAATCACTATCTATAAAAGGTCATTTCCACACAGGACCAGATCTAACTCATTATACATCCACACACCAGACGGGCATGATATCGCAGCAGTGAGAAAACAAGTATCTAGTTTCATGTCACCAAATCTCCATAAAGCCTAAACTACATCCCAGCCATCTTTTTGTGTCGAGACGTCGAAGTATCTTAAGATAATTTTCTCCCCCCATCCCACGTCTTTCCCCTAGGCTTGATCCTGCCAAATGGAGAGGTCAACTGGAACTGCCCATGTCTCGGGGGCATGGCCAGTGGGCCCTGTGGTTCTCAGTTCAAGGAGGCGTTCTCCTGTTTCCACTACAGTAAGGAGGAGGTGAAGGGGTCCGAGTGCATAGACAACTTCCGTGCCATGCAGGAATGCATGCAGAGGTACCCCGAGCTCTACCCCCAAGATGAAGATAGTGAAAGCAGCCCCCCCCAGGGGCAGTCCGGCTCCACCCCTCCTACTGACTCTGATCCTCCTGCCTCAACGACCCAGTCTGCTCCCTCTTCTGACAGCGAAGCACCTTCAGAAGGACAGAATGCCAGCTAAGAAGAGCCCCATCTACGGCTTCCCTGTTACCTCTGTCCGACGCCCGGTGGAGACCACTCTCCAGACAGGAGACATCGGTGTGTGTGTGTGGTGCAATTCATCCAGACATGTCGTCTGGTTCAGAAGAAGAAACGTATGACCGGGATTGATGGATAATAAGTGAACCCTACAATGTAACACCAAGACAAGTGGAGGAGTTTTATCTTAGATGGCTTCGTCTGTTCATTTCTTAAAGGTCATGCGGTTATAAGTTTTACATTGGAACAGCTACAGAAAAAAATTATCAATGACAATTTATTTTGATGTCTTTGTCAATGCTTCAATCAGTTGATGAGTTTCTTGTCCATTGTGTGTTAATTATCAATGTGCTCCTGTTACCGTGTGACTGCTTTCCACTAGTTGTTTAATATGACGCTTGGCACATCGTCCGATGAGATACTTGAGGAATCTTTACTGTCGTCTGTCTTTTGCATAATAGTGTATTTCTGAGCAGTTGAGTTCATTGTTGACATGCATCACTGTAAAGTTTTAATTCACTTTCCATCTGAAGAGACCAAAGTATAGTGAACCTTTTTAGGCAAAAATAACTGTTGGGGAAATTATTGTCCATGTCTGAATTGGGAACCATTCATATGAAGGTTATTTATCACTGATGTGTAAACTGGGTGAATTTGAGATTTTGAATTAGTGACGTGTGTCATTTGGACAAGAAATTACCAATCAATTTTCTGTGGAATATTCAGTGTCTCACTGGTATCTTCCTGCACTTGTAGTCCAACCCCTTTGGCACAACATTATCCAACAACGTTGTGTCCTATGTTCTTGCAACAGTGATGGTCACCTAGAAAGCATTGTGAAATCAGCACGGCTCAGTATAAATGGAAGATACATTACAAGTTTATTTTCCGGCAATGTATGGATGAGACTCGGAAAGGGTAACGATTTTAATTACCTGCCATGCACGCCTTAATGGACAACACAGTTATTTTATATGTAATCCACATTAAACTTAAATTGACCAACATCTACCAACAACTTTATTTTCTTGTGCTGCATGCCTCAAACTCGAAGGGATCCAAGGAAATGGAAATCTGAGAAGAGTAACATTGGCATGTGTTCGTAAGAGATCCAAATAACTTACCCCCTCTCTTTGAACAAATAACCGTATTCCAAAAACATAGAAACTGTTTATTAGTTATTTTACATCCAAATGTAACTACGTCAGAAAAGTTTTCTGCATCCACCCTTTAATATAAGAGGTTTCTGCTCGCCCTCATATAAAGCCTGCAGCAGGCTGACACCCAGCCGGCTACTGTATCACACTCCAAAGCCTGTTGGATCTCTTCCTCCCCTGCCCTGTGTTAATACCATGCTTTACTTAAAGATACATTAGGAGAGTTACACATTCTCACTGCACACAGCCTGGTACTAGGCAGGGCTTTCAGAGATACACCCAGTACCGGCAACCGAAGGTGGAAGTAGATCCAAACAAGCGCCTACTTGTTATTCATCCTTGTATTGTCCACTGATTCCGTATGACCACGTTGACAACCATCATCTTTGTGTATGGTTTAGGATTGTGGCTCATGGACATTCATGCCTGAGGCCCTTTGATAGGTTCAAGCCTAGTCTGGGTGTCCAGAGTGCCACCACACTCTGCAAAGTGACTAGTAATTGGCCAGTCTCGGGATCCTCTGGGCCAGCCAGAAGGTAATCCATACCTGGAGAAGGGATGCAGGCATCTGTCAAAGGTACTTTTGTGATGAATACAAACCAAAGTAGAGCCAAAGTAGTTGGCTCTATGTCAAAAAACATAGAACATAGCTAGAATACGTCTACACCCAAAGGACATATGCTTTGCTTTAAAAACTCAATAGAGCGCAATATACCATAACGTTGTACGTTAAAGACTGACATCACTGCCAACGTCCATTGCACAGCAGTCTCCACACACGTTGCTGTCGCATGGTAGATCACGTGATCAGTTCCTCGGAATAGCGTACCTACCTGGGTTGAGGATGGGACAGGTGCAGCCGCGACTGGTCCAGGTGAGAGGGTAGACACTGAGGGTCCCCAGAGACAGGGGCACCTGTCCAGAACGCAGGACCTTGCAAACCTTGACCTGCACCTCTGCATGGCTGCCCTTGTCATGGGCGGACAGCACACTGATCCTGATCACTGCAGTGAGACACACACAGTGCACAGACAACACAATACATGGGGAGTGACTTACAAGTTATTTCCCAACTCCTGTTATGTTTAGAGTTGCAAATCGCATGCATGAAAACATTACCACTCATTGAAGTTATCGATTAATCATAATTAATGAAATAGAAGACGATGTCCTTCTCAGTTTAATTTTTATTTAAACAATTCCAGTGCCATATTAGTAATGTGATGCATACATTTTTGAAGCACAAACAATTTCAACCAACAGAATAACAAACAATGAGCTTCTCGCCCAAAATGGCTGCACTCCTTTAGTCCTTTGCCGGTCCTTGAGTAGTAAACGTAACAAACGTCGAAAAGGGGCACAATTACTGCCATTTCAGGAATAACAAGGAAAAGCAAAGCAAACCCAAATTGTAAGAAATTGTACATAAAAAATACATTGTCGGCTGAGACATTTTGAATCAGTTGAACACCTAACAGCGATTAATTGATTGACGGTTAATCATTAACATCCCTGGTTCATAGTCATGCTCCCTACCATAGTCGTGTTTGGCTTTACAGAGGTCAGACAGACTCCTCAGCTTCCTCTCCTTACAGGCACACTTTCCTGTGAAGGATCATCAGAACATTAGAACAACGAATCATAGCGGCGGCATTATACCCGCTCGACCAGGCACGCCGGAGCACCAGGGTTACCTGTGGAGCGCAGGGCGGAGACGGCCTGGTCCTTGGGCCACACCGCCTCCCCTTCATGGGTGAACATAGGCTCCCCATCAGGGATTCTTCCCCCAATGGGTACGTGGACAATCTGATTGTCTGCGTAGCTCCTATAATATAAAAGATACATTTGATCAACGGTTATTTTGTATACGTTATATCGTTAATTCTGTATTAGAATGTGTGTCGTAAGCAGATTGCTCTCTTTTTTTTTTTTTTACACAAAACTATATTTGATGAACAGTACTGTTGACTTCTGTGAACAGAGTAAAATTAATAGCAGATCAGTAAATGCCTTTTTCTCCACCTGTCTAGGCACTGGCCGGTGTTGGGGTCGCAGGCCTGGGGGCAGACACAGGGCTGACAGCCCTCTGCACCGAGGCCCCAGTGTCCAGGCATGCACTGGCTGCATCTCACACCTCCCACCCCAGCTTTACAGGTACACTGACCACTTCTAGAGTTGCACCAGGGCCCCTTCTCTCTGTGCTGCAGCGACAGAGAGCCCAGAGGGTCACACCGGCACCCTGAGGAAGAAGGAAGGAAGACAGCTAGACTCATCTATAGCCCTCCTGCTGCTGTCAGCATGTGCAGTTACACATAATCCCCTGCAGAGGGAGCCGCTGGATAACTGATTCCCAGAGCAGTAGTTATGTCCTCCATCACAATAACGTGTAGTTTAATAGCTTGATGCTAAATAGCTTGACAACACAACATGCAAAAGTCTGATCAAATCAGTCAAATCAACAACTCTTCTCCCTGACCGACTAAAGAAACACCACCCATCACCACGGACTGCGGTCTCATACGTATGCAGGCGTGGGGTGAGTTCAGGGGCAGGGAGGGTTGGCGGTGGTAACCGTGACGACAGCGCTGACACCGGCGCCCCACGGTGTTGTGACGGCAGTCGTCGCACACGCCCCCACTGGTGCCTTCGGAGGACAGCCACGCCCGCTGGGAGAGATGGCAGCTGTCCGCATGGCCGTGGCACTCGCACTCTGAGGGGAAGAGGAATCAACAGAAGACATGAGCAATGTTATTTCTTATGGCGTCTCCTTCACACGTGGGTACTACTGTGATCTCGGTACTACAAGAGTAAAGTCGTCAACCAACCATTACCACTTTAAGCATTGCGGGTCTCTCAGTTTGCGTATAATAGAGAGGCAGAAGGATGTAGGGGCTGGGGTGTTTGGCTGCCAGCCAAAAGGTTCAGCGTCTTACCCACAATGTGTACCTACAGGCCTCCTTGCAAGGCTTAAACCCACCTGTTCCTTGATGATATGGATCTGAATTCACTCTACATGTATAATCTGCTAAATAAGATTATAGTACTAAATAGTTAAAAGACCGGACGTATAAGTCAACCAACTGCCACTCTGAGAGACAGTTGTTGTGTCTTCAGGTCACTCACTCTGACAGCTGTTGGGTGCTCCGCTGCTGCCATTGGCCGGTCTCCAAGGACGATCGTTGTAGAGCGGGGAGCACCTCTCACAGTGGTCCCCCGCGGTGTGGTGACTGCACACACACCTCCCGGCCACCTGAGGGGACACAGCCGCTGGTCACTGAGATCCTCTCACTGAGTTACAATCACAGAAGGGGAACGGGCAGGAAGGGTCGTAAATCACTGCCAGACGGCCGCTGGAAACATGCGGTAGGTCAGCGAGCTATGTAGGGTTATTATTGCACATCTCCCGTACGTTCCACAGCTGGACAAAACATCTGCACACCTGTGTTGACAATCCTGTCAGCGTTCATGTGCCAATGCAATAACATGACGACAGACCCACACGCAGGCATACACACGAACGCACACACACACACACACACACACACACACACACACACACACACACACACACACACACACACAGACACACACACACACACACACACACACACACACACACACACACACAGACTCACACACACACACACACACACACTCACACAATGCACATACACACGCACGTACATACCCACACATGCATACTTAGTCACATACACACACACACATACACTCAGACGACTCACAGACACATTTACACATGCATACTCACGTACAGACACACAAGCATACTCTTTCCCACACACACACACACACACACACACAAATAAACACACAAACACACGCATACAGACACACTCACACAATCACAAACAGAAGCACAACACACACACGTTGTGAGTACTCCTCCTCTAGTCCATCACAACGACTCGTTCCTCGGTTTCTCACCCAGTTGCTGTCCCGTGGCAGGGCCTGGCTGGCGTTGTGGGACACACAGTGCTCCCCGTGGCCGTGGCACAGGCAGGTTCCTCTGGCCAGCAGGGTGTAGATGGAGTAGTAGGGTGCCGAGACGGGATCCTGCGTCGCCTTGGGAACTCGGGTTGAGTTGGACGGCCGCCCCCCCTCCTCTGGGGGGTCCAGATGGGCGGGGCAGCTCTGGGCCTTGAGGAGTCTGACGCGGAGGTTGGTGACGCTGAGCCGGGCGAGGGTCTCTGGGCTGTAGGGGTCGGTCACCCTGATGCTGCTGGAGCTCAAGGTCCGCACTATCACCTGGGCACAGAGACACCGGGCACAACTCAATCCCGCTTTGTCTGCAGCCTTCCTCTGAGAATCCTTGAGCAAGACGCCCCTACCTGCGCCTCAATGACCTGAGTCTGGATTTGGGTTCCCTTTGGAAAAAGGCAACTGCTAAATTAGCAAACAGTTAACGATGGTCTTAAAGTCCTCAATGGCTCATGATGCGTCCACTCACCTCCCCGCCAGTGCAGGGTGTAGCTTTGCTGTAGCGGGAAGTACAAGGGCCGCCGGGCTCTGTGACATCGTCCGGGAGACCAAACTCCAGGCTGCAGTTGTGGGCAAACAGTTTGAGGGTCTCCCAGGTTCGTCCAAAGTCCCCCGAGCGCTCCACAGCCATGGCCCTGGGCCGCGGCGAGTGGAACCGTAGGACCACATGGGACAGACAGAAGCGGGTCTCTAGATCCAAGCGGATCTCATCCCGCTCAGTGTGGGGACGGGCTGCGCCCGATGCCCACCAGGTACCCGGGTGGGAGAAGGGGTCGTCGGTCATGTGCGCGGGGGGATGGGGTTCTTCGGGGCAGGGCCCTGGGCTCTCGAGGGCCCCTTGGTGGCGGGAGGGGCATGGCCGCTGCAGGGGGCGGGTGTCTTCGTAGCAGCCTGTGAGGGTGGTCAGAGTCCGGCCGCTGGCCAGGTTCCCGAGGGGCGGACTGCAGGCATGACCCGCACACCTGGAGGCTGAGGAGGCAGAGGGAGGGACGGATTACCTTCTAGAGGAGACTGAGGGGGAACAAAGGTTTTCAAGGAGAATCCTTCAAAAGCTCAGGGTGTATTCTCGGTAGAGATGGTAGGGATACGTCTCTTGGGTGTGCGCATCAGTTTTGCCACATCAAATATTTAAACCTAGAGCCTTGCTACTGTTATATGGTACGAAGTCTGGTATAACCGCCATGGGGCAAAAGCTTTACAGATGCATACAATACATGTTTAATAAAACAGATATTCAACTGCTTCCTTTAGATTATGAGTACTACCTTTTCCCCATGGGAGAGCTTGACGAGTCTCTTGTTGCATCTATTTAAAACTCACAGAATGATCTCCATAAAGCTATCAGATTAACCACACGATTGACCTATTACCCGTGATAAGGTAAGATAAAGGCTAGAAGTTTAAACATTCACTACAACAAAAGAAAACATTGATAGGTAAATAAATATCCCACCATTTCAATACGATTTGATCAATATTAAACCAATATAGTAACCGAATCCACATTACCTGCCCCGGTGCGCATCAGCGCAACAGACAGACAAAACAGAACTGCTTGCATCTGGAGTCGACTCCAAACCTCCATGCAGTGAACGCACTCTCCTCTGTTTCCTTTATTGTCTACACTTGCCATAGGAAAGGAGTGTTGACATCATGTGCCTTTATCTCCCTCACGACCAATGCATTTCCTTTAACGGGCAATTGCGCAATGTCCTCAAGACGCGCACATGCATCAGTCCACGAATAATTCTACAATTATTAACATCCAAATAGTAGAGCATCCATGTATATGCAGGCTTTGTCTTGTTGCGACAGGTCGTGTGTCCGAGAACCTGGCAGCAGGTGGTCAGCCGCCGGGAGAGGTTGTGATGGATTCTGCGCTTTAGAAAATTTTGTCATGTCCAAATTCCAGCTGTTTGAACCGTTCAATGTTTGTTAAATAAGAAAAAAAAAAGAACAAAGGAGGGACAGCGCTGACCTCCGGCTCTTTACGCACGAGGCATTGGACACGGGGACGCCGTGCGCATCCAGAAGTCTGAACCTCCTTGTGGAAAACGGGCTGCTCTTGTCCTCCACTTGCGGTAAACCGAGTCATCCACAAGGATTCCGCTGAAGAGCGTGAGCACTCAGTAAGGCGACGGGCGCGAGCAGTCAGTAAATAGGAGAGAGCAGTCAGTCAGTGGAAAATAATGAGCAGTCAATGAGCAGAAGAGAATGAGCAGTCAGTAGAAGGGCGTGAGGAGTCAGTCAGTAGGAGAGCCCGAGCAGTCGGTCATTAGAAGAGCGTGAGCAGTTAGTAAGAAGAAGAGCTTGAGCAGTCAGTAGGAGAGCTTGAGCAGTCATGGAATAATCTTCCCCAACATATTAGGGTAGCAGGGTCTGTGGATCCTTTTAAATCTAGGTTGAAGTCATTTTTGTTCTCAAAACACTATGGAGTGTAATCTGTTGTTGTTGTCCTAAGTCATTATTGTTCTTGTCCTAAGTCATTATTTGTTTTAAGACTTTTTGTTTTCATCAATGTTCTTATCAATGCATTGATGTTGTTTTTTATCTGGAAGTGTTCTGAGACCATTTGGATGGTGCACTTAAAATAATAAATTGAGTGATTGATTGATAAGTAGAAGAGCGTGAGCAGATAGTAAGTTGAAGAGCGTGAGCAGTCAGTAAGCAGAAGCCCTTTGTTGGGTTATGACGCTGAACGTGGTTAATGTGAACCAGCCGCGCAGTGCATACCAGTCAGACCAGGTCCCGCCGTAACCAGAGCCTCATAATAGGGGCGAGGAAAATTTGTTTATCTACTCCTGTTTTTCTGCAGCAGTAATTCCATCTTGCACGTCTCTTTGAAATTCAATTAGAAGAAACGTCAGGCAGAGCTGGCATGAAAGAAAAAATACTGTCATGTTCCCGACTCCAATTGACACCAGGAGCTTTACTGCCATTCATTCACGTTCAGAATCTCCTGTCTCACCGCACGTCTCAACAGACGACTGCACTACAAAGAAATAACACACGTGTTCCTTCTAGTGATGGCATATGAAACACTTTCTATTTAATTGTCTTCCCACTAATGATGTCAACATCTCCAAGGAGCTGGCAGTGAACTCCCGCCCCTCCGGCAAGGTCAAGACATAAACAACAAGCCTCTCAGGTTTTATTGCACAAAGTAGCTCCAAAATTGGAATGGAGTACCAAATTGAAATGTTATATAAATCTCCTTAATGTGATGCAAATGTTTTTTGCTGAACAGCTAATCGAAAAAGTTCCGAATCAAAAGTGAAAATGGCAAAGAATGAGCTAGCGTCTCGATGCAAGATGTTAAGAACATCTTGAACGCTGCAGAGACAACGAGGCATTCTACTAAAGAGAGGTACAAAGAAAGAGTCTAGTCTTTGTATTACACTTCACCAGCTTTCGCTCCCGCAAGAGATCCCAGCTGTCTGGGACCAGAGAAACAGAACAGAGAGAAACTGTATGATTCAGAAACCCATTCTTTATAAAGAACACTTAAAGTGCATCATTCTGTAACAACTTTCTGTAACTTAAAGTGCATCATTCTGTAACAACTTTCAAACCAAAATTTTGTTTGAAAGCGTGACGATAAAAATTATCTGGTTGATGCAACGATGTTGTATTGCCAAGTAGTCAGCGAGTTAAGCAAGGATACCTCATGACACCCTGAACACAACACACATACAGTATAGTTCTACCAGTATATTAAGATTAGTGAGTTAAGTAAGGATACCCCATGACACACTGAACACAACACACATACAGTATAGTTATATCAGTAGGATATGTTCAGCGAGTTAGGTAAGGACACCTGATGAGACACTTTATGTCCTGACCGTCTCCCTGTGCGTGCGTACATGCTCTCAGAGATGTTGATATGTACCGATCTTCTCCCCTGTGTGTGCGTACATGCTCTCAGATGTTAATATGTACTCACCGTGGCCCCTGTGTGTGCGTACATGCTCTCAGTGATGTTAATATGTACTCATCGCGGCCCCCAGCCGCGAGGGGTCAAATACCAGGCAGACGAGGTCAGAGGGATCTCCTCCCAGACCCGTGACCCTCCCTCTAATTGCTCCTCTTTCTCTCATTTAGCGGGGCTTAGCCGCGGCGGGGTTAGGGAGGCTGTGGCTGCTCCCTCCCGGGACCCCCTCTTCCTTCCTCCCTCTCCCCCGTGGTGTTTGTTCACGGCGCTGCTCAAACATGCGTGACTTTCGAGGAACATGGGGTGTAACTTATGGCTTCTCCCTCCCCCTTCCCCCACCTGTCTCCTCACTGATATAGTTGTGTCACCGCGTCAGCTCCAATGTTCTTACAGGAACAAAGCTCATTAAGTTGCCCTCTGGCATGACCTGACCGGCCATCCATGTGTGTCCATAGACACACGTAGACAGACGTGATCGCTGGGAGACACAACTGGGGGGCTTGGTTACCAACAAAGGTCAAGTTGGCAGTTATAATATTCTACTCCATAGGTCTAGTTCAAGGTATGCATATTTTTTTGCTGTTTGATGTACTTTTCTATTCCCTTCCTTTTTATAAGCTAGTTTTAAAGGTGATTTGGTCAAGTTAGCAGTTGACTGTAATGTTCAGAAAGGGTTTAATTTGAAGATAATCTGGGAGTAGTGGTGCCATATTTATAGCTGAAGCTGTTTCAAATTGTAACTGCAAATACAGAAAAATTGCCAAAATATAAACTCTTACTGGTCTGCTATAGCATAATGAATGCATGATGTCTGCACCATTATCAAGATGCAGCTGACCACATGCTACAGATTTTACTTGTGATTATAGCTACGAACAGACACATCCACACATATCTATTATACTACTTGTGCATTCTTACAATCAAATGCAACCACCTGTTTACAGATTTACTCAGCTTTCCTTTGTCCAACCAATTAAAGACAACAAGGCCATTGGTGTTTTTCTCAAACCAATTATTTAATAACAGGCAGACCTCTTTGATGATTCTTCCTCATAATTCATATCTGGACCACTGAAATGGAGAAGCCCTTTGAACGGGGCTCCATTGGTGATAAAAGAGCAGTTGAACAAGATCCCTCACGGTCGGGACAGTCGAGGGCGATAAATAAATACAACGTACGTACAAAAGAACAAGCAAAATTCCACAAAATGTAGTGCTTACGCCATCTCCCACATACACATGTTCATACATGTTGCGTGCAGAATTTAGAGCTACCAGCACCTCGTATGTGAAATATTTTACAACCCTTGTGGTTTCTGACGTTTTAGTGCTGAAGTGGCTTTGGTCCCCCCCCATAAAGGTCACTGGGAGAACTGGGCAGAATGGGAGGGGAAAATAAGAGGCAGATGTTCCTACTAGGCTCATGTCTGGACACTTTTCTGCTTTAGGGTCCTTCCCCGATCATTAAGCCTTTGCTTAACTAGCATGCCGCAGGTCTACCTGTGGTTCAACCCTTCCCAAATGGACACCTTGATATCCGTCCAGGTCACCACCAACGGCCCAAAGCCCCAAACTATATAAAGTGTGACTCACACATGCCTGGTCTAGGTGCTGTATACACTCTCAAAAGAACCTGGTGGGGGTAATTTGCCTTTGGCTACCAAAGTAGGAGTATGTATTCCTTCTAATAATTCATCCTTATACACCAGACGCTGTACCAGCAGAGCCAGAAGGATCCCTATTACCCCGGTAACTTTTTGTGACTCTCAAAATACGCACAGCGAGACTGAGGAAAAGTGTTTTCCACCAGTCAATCAGAGGCCTTTCACTTTAACCCTGGCCATATTGCACAATACAATTTGCAACTCTCCCTTTTTAGTTTTATATATATTGATAATATTCTTAATTTCTGTTAAAACGCGTGTTGTATTTTATTTTATTTGTATTCTATTCTTTTATTTATTTTTCAAGCACAGAAATATGGAGTATGTGACACAAACATCTCACTGCGCATCCTGTATGAGTATGTGAAAAAACGTTGAATCTTGAATCTTGAAATGTTATGTTATTTAAATGATGATGAAGATTTGCTGTTCATTTTGTGAATACTTCTATCTACTAGAAAAAGAAGTATACATGTGTGAAAAAGGTTTTTACATGAACTGGCAACACACCCGGCTGTCAAACACTTGTGACCGTGAAAAATGTTAACCATGTGAAAGCATTCCCGACAACATAATGGAACATCACATGTAAGACAAGGTGCACTACATATGCAGTTTGCATGTGGCTTTGTAAAAATACCTGACATTGTGGGTCAATAATGTGAGACCACTCCATCCTCCTGCTTTGCCCATCAGCGTCCCAATAAGAAGAGAGACGCCGGCGTTTGATCCTGCGGACCAACATCTGGTCCTCAGTAGGAGCTATACTTAGAAACACATGCTGCTAACATTACTGTAAAATAGGAGTTAAATTCACTCAGACGTGACCCCCACACCAGCCCAACACAGTCAAAAGGATGGGGACCAGAAGGCAGAGAATGAGAATGAATCAAACACACCGTTTGGGAGAAGGAATCGATGGGTGGCTAAGTGCACTGGGTGGGCGTGCACAGAAGTAACGATGGAGTTGTTTGATGGTTGGTATTTGGCCAGCCGGTTAACTTGAGGATATAGCCGCTGTCGACCGAGTCATAAGGCAGCAGGGTGATGGGGTGGATCAAAGCTAATTACAAGCATATTAGGATTTAATTGGCTCAACCCAGCCAGCACTGCTCGCCCACATCTGTGTGATCAGGTCCCATTGTGGACGTTTCCCGGCCCGGGCCAACGGCCTCAGAAACTGCCCACCAACGCCTGGTAGTCGGCTATGCCCTGACGACAGGGTGGCTGAGGAAGCTTTTCGTGATTTGTCTTGGATACCATCTTGCCCACATCTTCTCACATGACAATTAGGCACCTGATAATGATTATTACAACTGTGCGGTCCGCGAGTTGTTTGGCATTGGAAGGCAGAGACGGGGATATGATAATGTCGTCATTAGATGTGGTTTGGCTTTTGTCCCCATGGGAAGTCCTCTGTTGGCTTTGGAGCACTACAATTGCTGGCTGATGTCATGGCTTTCCATCTCAGCTCTGTGCTCACTCTGCGGCGAAAAACAGACTGAAGGTTTGGTCGGGTTATAACAGAATCACAGAATAAACCTAGAGCCTAGAGCAGCTCACCTATAGCGACCGGTCAACCATTACCAGAAGGCCTCCAGATATGTCCTTTTGGATTTTCGCTCAAAATGCAGAATGCAGAGGGATTCTCTGCATTCCTGATTTTGCATTCCTGCTTTCGCAATGAAGCACACCAGGGACCTGAGTTGGAGCTTTAATGACATGAGGCCTTGTCATCCACCATGGGAAAAAGGCCCAAACGTGGGGCCCTTGTGACCTAGGAGTGTGGGGATAGCAGGGGTTAGGGGGGTTGTCTTCTCCCTTCAGACACTTGGAGATGGGCATCAACCAGGGGTTGATGGGAAGAGAAGTTTGATGGTGGTGTGTGTTTGTGTGTGTGTGTGTGTGTGTGTGTGTGTGTGTGTGTGTGTGTGTGTGTGTGTGTGTGTGTGTGTGTGTGTGTGTGTGTGTGTGTGTGTGTGTGTGTGTGTGTGTGTGTGTGTGTGTGTGTGTGTGTGTGGGTGTGTGTGTGTGTGTGTGTGTGTGTGTGTTTCTGTGTGTGTGTTTCTGTGTGTTTTAGTCAGAACCATTACTGCCATTAGCATCAATATTGTTGGTCAGAACAGCTGGCAAGTGAGAGGCTAACCCATGTAGAGAGAAATGTCAATTATTGTTATTAGTCTGGTAACTGTACATTATTATTGACTCTTTATGTACAGATTAAATACGTTAAATCTTTCCCATCTATGTGTGAACTTTAATCAAAATTTCAAGAATTAAGTTTTTTATCATTATAATGTTTAAAGAGGTGTATACAAAGATATTAACATGAGAAGCATAACTTCATGCAGCTCTCATTTATGGATGCAGCAGTCTTTTGTGGGTACCAGAGTTCATGGTTGAGGATATATTGCTTTTGTATTTGTGATAGAAACAAAAACCTTATCATACAGTTGACAGAATGAAACTATATAAATGAAAGGGGAATATAATAATAATAACAAAACTGAAAATTTAACCTCAAAAACCCAGGTAAGTAATTTTGTGCAATAATTCGTTAGACATGTTCGGAAGACATTGTGTTTGAGCTGACTATATAGCGTGATCCTTCAACTGTACATGATTGATAACATCTTTCAGTTTCAGCAGAGGTCTGTCTCCATGTGTAAACCCGCCATCTGTCGACCGGTGTAGGAACACGCGCTCTGGCGGCCGGTGTAATCCCGCAGACTGTCGTTCTCTGGCGGCTTGTTTAAACCAGCAGTTTGGCGCCCTCTGGCGGCTGGTGTAAACCAGCAGTCTGGCTCCCTCTTTCGGCTGTTGTAAACCCGCTGTCTGGCGCCCTCTGGCCGACCGGTGCAGGAAGGAACCTCCCTAACAACCGTTGCCGTCTCAGCGCGTCAAACTTTTGAATTGGAAACCGAGATTTCTACACAGAAGTTAAGAGTAACCTCTTCAGGTAGCTATCATGTATAGATATTGCGTTTGTTTCCTACTTTTAAACATATTGTGGTCTTACTGTTCGATTTAAAATACAAGAGAATAAGGCTAGTGCGCACTGTTAAAGGTATCGTTAACCTTAAATATGATCAAGAAGCCAACTGTCGTTGAACGGTAAAGTTAAACTGACGCCTCAACGCTTTCAGACAAATAGCTAGAATAGTGTCACCGCGTCCACTGTTATTGTTTGAGCTTTTATAAGTACATTATTGAAAAGAAAGCAGACTTTTCATTTTCTTTGTAAACTAACTTGTGGACGTTTTCTACGTTGACAGTATGGAAGGCAAGCACCTGCCTCATTTTGGGATCTTGGTACCGAGACCACCCCCCAGACCCCCAGAGACCCCCAGACCCCCAGAGACCCCCAGACCCCCAGAGACCCCCAGACCCCCAGAGACCCCCAGACCCCCAGAGGTTTTTCGTCATGGGACAAAACTACCACCTATCAGGAAAACCCCAGTGAATGAACCGACCGGTCTATACTCAGATTTGATCACTAAGAGAGTGTCTACAAACAAGGTACAATTTAAACACATCATACACAGCACCATGTATTAACACAAATTCACACATACATTCACACACACATTCACACATACTTCCAAACACACATTCACGTATACACGCAGGCATCCACACACACACACACACACACACACACACACACACACACACACACACACACACACACACACACACACACACACACACACACACACACACACACACACACACACACACACACACACACACACACACATAATTGCTTGACAGAATGGTTGCATGCAATGCAGTAACCATTCTGCTGACCGTTCATTCATTTCTATTTCTGTTTAGTTTTCAAGCGACAGACCAGAAACCCAACGGAGCTCTCTCTGTCAGCCCAACACCCCAACAGGTCAGCTGCCACTCGCAGAATAGGTAACACGTCGTTTTAAAAGGGTATTTTGTTATTTATTCTTTCCTATCTTTCAGTGAAGATCTTCCAGGTGGCGGCTGATGTGTATGAGCGGATGGAAAACCTTCCTCCAGGACCAACCACGGAGCTGCCGCCCAACACTGACTTCTATGCCGGGGCGTATGCAGCCAAAGTCCAGCTGCCCTATCAGTCCATACCTGGCAAGACCCCCCGCAAGATAGAGATCGAGAGGTACGCCGTGGGTTCAGAACAACAGAAAGGCATTGGTGGAATCCACATCACATTGTTTGGTGTTAGTTTGGGTCATGTGTCCCGTTTCTTCTTGTTTTGTTTGACCTTAGACGGAGAAAGGAGTACATGAAACTCGACATAGAAAAGCTCCTGTCGGAAAAAGGCATAGACGCTATGCACCTTATGCCTGTACATCAAAGCAGTGGTAGTGAGGACCATGTGCAGAACCCAAATCAACCTGGCCCGCCTGCGTCAAACTATCTACCCTTGGAGGTAGGCCTTGTCTTGTTAAAACACCTCGTTTTAGATCCATCTATACAGTGTCATGGTCTGGCTGATATCAGAGACTAAGCTGTCCGTCGCCGGCTCCTCCCCCCTCAGGTGTTTGACAATGAGGAGTTTGACTGCCGTACGCCGGCTGACTGGCTGGCTCTGGGCTGTGCAGAGGCCTCTTCTGAGCGGAAGCCTGTCCCTGCTCGGGCGTTGCTGCCCACCGACGACCAGCCTCCACCAGGTACCTTCAGTGGAGCAAACTGCCCTAAACAGCCAATATATTAACATTTGGTTGTGCAGATAATGGATGGAAATGTCTGTTCTTTCATAACATTTAATTGAGTGCATGATTTTTTTTCACATAGTACATTTATTGGATATTTGTTGATTGTTTGCTTTTGTTCTCTGCAGAAGAGCCTGACAGCCCCAGTGGTCCCCACAGCTGGCAGGTGGTGGGGGTTCTGGCCTACAGCCAGGAGAAAGGCCGGTACCTGGTGCAGAAGGCAGATCAACACGGCCGATTACGGGAGCAACAGATCACCCCCTTTCTGAACGGAGGGGCCGGTAAGGGCATGTACTCTGCTGAGCATCACGTCATTTGGGGACATTTTTACTTTCATCTCTTTTAACTCCGTTTTTTTATCAACCATTATTCATAGCTCATTTTGGACATGGTAATTTAACGCAATTTGAATGCAGTGGCAGTTCCTTTAAGGAGGATTCTGCCTGTCCACAAGGCGCCCTCCTCTTCCCACTTGGTTTTGTGGAGTTATTAGGGTAAGGGGTAGTCGGACAATGCCTTTCTGTGATGCTCAAAGAGTCATTTTGCAGATGCTTTTTTCCAAAGCAAATTGCAACATTTAAATGTGTTCATTAAGGGGCAGGTAAGGGCAGGGCCACTACTCCTCTGGCTTCTGCGTTGAAGCCCAGAACCTTTCCCCTGGGAGTCGAACACCTTCATCCCCAGACTATCCAATACTAGTCCCTATTCACCTGGGTTGGACTCCTCCATCTTCTCCCCGGTCCAGGTGACGATGTCCTGCCAGGGGCTGGGTTCTGGGTGCCCAGGCTCCGGCTGCTGTTCACCGCGGAGGACCCTCGGGGGTTTGCCGAGCGTGTGCAGTGGGCCCAGCGTGCGAGGGAGAAGGCGGAGGCCATGATTCTGTACGGCCTCTCTGTGGACTGCATGCCTGTGTGGAGTGGGACGGGTGGGACGCCCTCCTTGGACGCGGCCACTCTGCGGCACATCTCGGCCGACGCCCTCTCCACGCCTGGACTCAGAGGGAGGACGTAAGCATGGCTCATGACGGCATCATGTTGTCTCCCAGGATCTGGGTCACGGTGGGGATAGGAGACAGAGGTGGAAGAGATAGAACACAAGTAGATATTGCATAGGAAACTCTTTTGATCAATCATCTACTTTAATTATTTATTATTATTTACTCTTTTATCACTTTATAATAGCAAAATATCTAAAATAAAAGATATATAATGCCCATATGATGCCATGCTGTGTCAGGCTGCAGGAGTGCGTAAAGAGGCTGGAGGTGGAGATGAAGCAGGAATATGATCACACCATGAACCGCATCACCTTTGAGAAGGTGGTGAGGAGTCACCCAGAAGAGTTTCCAAACATCACGCTGCCGCAGCCACAACCCTGGCCAGTACCACGCAAAGGTGTTCATATATGTATTTTTTTGTGTGTGTGTTTGCACTTGTACTGGCAGCCGTTTCCCCAGAAACGTACTGTTTATTTACAAATAAATACGGCAGATTGCTGTAATCTCAACATAAGCATGCAGCTGTAATATGTAATATGTAAATGTACATTTATTTGTAAAGCACATAATAATATGACAGTAATCTACTGGCAGCAAAATGATAAGGCTTGTTCTGTTGGACTCCTTAGGTCTTAGCTTTCATAGTTTGTGAAGATAGCATGATGTTCAAAGATCGTTTTCAAGCACATTAGCATTTAGCTTCTACTGGAACTAAACCAGAGATGTAGAAAGCACTTAGCCTCTAGCAATAAAACGCTGCTCGACTACGAGATCAGCCTTCTGCTTCATCAGCCAGAACAAACAACCAACACAGGGGTTATCCCATCACCCTAAGTGCCCTATTTCCCCCAACCTCACCAAGGGGAAATGTTATTTTCCCAAGATTCTTTGCTATTCGCAGTATATGGCTGTAAATGAACACATTGACCGATGAGGTGCTTGAACGATCATTGAGACTCCCACAATGCACTGTTTCTCACAGCATTCCATAATCCTAAATACAGTAGATTACTGTTAGAATTTCGCTGTCAATATACATCAAAGTCTTACAGTGTGTGTGTGTGTGCGTGTGTGTGAACGCATGGGAGACAATGTTTGTATTTTTGTGTGTGTGTATGTGTCTGTATGTGTGTGTGTGTGTGTGTGTGTGTGTGTGTGTGTGTGTGTGTGTGTGTGTGTGTGTATGTGTGTGTGTTTGTCTTTGTCCATGAGTTTGTTTGTGTGCGTCTTCGTGTGAGTGCATGGGAGAGCATTTGTGTGTATTTGTCTGCATGCATGTGTTTCATGACTGTGGCAGTGACAGGACTGCGTGTCCATGACTGATACGAAGATGTGTCCACAGGCTGTTGGTCTCTCCCTGATTATCCCTTCAAGAAGAACCGAGCTGTATTTGTCTTCAGCTGTCTGCTGACCAAACCTGAGGTGATCGGCGCTCTGTCCGAAGTATGCGCTCAGTGCAACCGCCTGGGCACCATGTGTCTCTTCCACATCACGTTCAGCAGGCCGGTGCGTCTGGAAGCCTTCGAGCTCATCCAGTCTCAGATGCGTTCGCAGGTATTGCCATCAAAGCTTATTGTGAACGCTTTTTGATTGTATCAAATAGAAGAAACCAACAATAACAAAAAAAAAGAAGTGAAACTGTGATGTAGGGCCAGAGAACATTTCATAGACATGTTTCAGAGAATGTTTTTTGCTTGGTCAAAAATCATGTTAAGCCCATAACGGGGATATCAGAGACATGCAAAAGAGAGAATACCTCAAACTCACGCACAAAGTCATACCGCTTTTCTCTTCTGAAAGAATATCCCAAACTATCAAGAACCAAGCCGCCCCTGCTCCTCCACCCATCTCCTCCCTCCTTCCCTGCCAAACCCCTCTCCCCAGGTCTCTCTGTTCCTCCGGGAGACCTGGGTGTCCACGCTGTGTGAAAACATCAGCTCCAAGCTGCGCTCGATGGGCCCCGGCTGGTACAACCTGGAGGAGTCGTGCTGGGAGGTGTACAGGATGTCCAAGCTGTGTCGCCTGCTGTCCGTGGTGCGCTACAGGCTGCAGGACTCGCTGCGTTTCCTCGTGCAGGGCTCACTGCAGGGCCTGGCCCAGCTGGTGCTGGACAGCTGCCACTGTGTCCATGATGCTCCTCCAGAACTGGTCTGGGGCAGCGACCTCATCACCAGCCCGTACAGGTAAAGGCAAACAGCCATGGGGAGTTTAAATGGACATTTACTTTTAGGGCATTTAGCAGACGCTTTTATCCAAAGCGACTTACAATAAGTATATTTGTCAGAAGAAGATGAAACAACAATAAATCGCTGTCGGTACAAGGATGTTCATAGACCCAAGTACCAAGCACAATCGCTAGGTTAACCCATTCCGAAAATACAACGCATATAGCTAGGGTAAGGTGTTACAAAACAAAGTACTAAAACAAAGTACGTCATACAATAAGTGTGTACATTAAGTGCCAGGACGTACAACATACATTAGGTGTGTAGGAGGGGTGGAAGGGGTGGAAGGGGGAAGCTATGCAGAGTCTAGGTGAACTCACAAACTATCAAGAATTTGTGCTTTGCCATTTAAAATGGGAAGAATAAAAGAAGGAAAATGGAATACACCAGTGCATCTGTACATACATTATTAAAGAAAGCTTCTGCATTACTCGTATGCAAGAGATGACTGCAAACCTTAAACAAACACACACATACACACACACACACACACACACACACACACACACACACACACACACACACACACACACACACACACACACACACACACACACACGCGTGACTCCACTGAATTATGTCTGTCTGTATCTGGGTCCAGGCCCAAGAAGAATCCCCTCTTCCTGGTGGACCTGGTTTTGGATCAAACCGGAGTCCACTACAGCACCCCACTGGAGGTGTTTGGAAGCTCTGTCATCAACCTGTTTGACAAAGGCATCATGGCTACACACAATGTGCCACAGCTCGACAAGGTGAGGAGATAGAACTATCCAGCATCCTTCTTAGTTCACAATCGGCTGCCCTTTCATTTCTTCTCCGATGGTATCGGAGTACTTGGCATCGTAGTTACATATGCTCTTGATCTGCAGTTTGTGATGCAGCAGATGTTCTACAGTGGGGTGCCGCTGCTGGAGTCGGTTGGTTTGTGGGAACCGGCGGTGTGCGAGCTGAGAGACCAGGTCAGCGCGGCCCTGAGACAGGCCTGTGGACCCCTCAGGGCCTATGCTGCTGAATACGAGCAGTACCTGGAACTACACAACTCAGACTTAGAAAGCCTGCTCTGGTACGCACCTCCAGAAGACGCTCCTCCGTGCACACTTACTATGCACTATTAGTTTAGCATATATTCTGCTAAATCACTATAATCAATAGTGATTTTGCCCTATTTTACCCAAGGCAACAGACTCAGATACAAGTCCTAAAGAGTGTTTAAGCTATTTGGTCTAGGATATCAAGGTTCTGAGTCCTGTCCCCTTGTCTTATTACACCTTTATTTACCTTTTAATTGATATTGTTATTTATCACGTGAGAAAAGCCCTCTGTCTATGAACTGGTGAACACAGAGATGTCCAGCTAGATTGAAGTAGAACCGCTGTCAGTAGACAGCTGAACTTGTTCTCTTTTGTTTGTCCACCAGGGCTCAGAAGCAGGTGGCGCAGACAGCGCAGGAGGTGAAGAAGGAGGTGCTGGAGATCCTGAAGGAGAAGAAGAGGCTGGAGTCCTCCTTGCCCTCCCTCATTGTGATTGGTCCGTTTGCTGTCAGTGTGGACAGCGTGCGCCAGGCTCTCTCTAAGAAGCGGAAGGCCCTGGCTAACGGCATGATAGAACATCTTACCTCTACGCTACGCAAGCAGGTCGACCTGGTGAGCCCAAGATAGACTCTACATAGTCACCCACCTTACCCCCCCACACCCGCACTTATGGTATGTTGTACGGCCTGGCATTTAATGTACACACTTTTTGTAGGTTATACGTCCTGGCAGTTAATGTACGCACTTATTGTATGTTGTACGAGCTTGCACTTAAAAACAGTACTTAGCATTGTGTAGCATCTTATCCTAGCTAGATTTGTTGTATACGGGGAATGGGTTAACCTAACAATTGTTAGTGCTTGGCACTTGGTTCTTTGAACATCCTAACTGTACAGACGGCGATATATTGTTGTTTCTCTTCCTTCAGACAAATGTACGCTTTGGATAAAAACGAGGGCTAAATGCCCAAAAATACATTGAGGGCTAAATGCCCTCAATGTAAATGTATATGTAGGGGACTCCCGGCTGATAACTCGTTTGCACATTGAGATGTTCTTTTAGGTAACCGGCATAGTTATTGATCACTGCCCCTCTTCTTGCATCATGATCTACTGTGCGTGTGTCCAGGCCTGCGAGCAGTGCAAGGCCATCAGCAAGAAGCTGAACGAGAAGCCCAACACCATCGAGGAACTTACTGAACAAAGAGAGTGGATGCAGCAGATCCCTGACCTGCTCAAGAGTCACCAGGTACGGATAAGAAAGAAGATAAAAGCTTCTAGACCCTTGTTCCACTCAATCACTTGTGAATGGACCCATCTGCCCCTCACAGGAGGTTCTGGAGAAGGCCCTGTCGGACTACGACCTGGTGGATGAGTTCTACTGCAATCTGTCTAAGGAGGATTTCAACGCAAAGTAAGACCGCTGACGGCACACAGCATAGTACTACTGATACTACCTTCACTTATATGTACTATTTATACACTTCAGATGTTCAGCAGACACTGACATCCAAAGTGATTTACGGGGACTTCAGATACGTTAATTGGGGAGCTGGCTTGATTTGGGAATCTTGCTCGTCTAGTCTATGGGTGGGCATGGGGGATCGAACACAGTACCCTTCAGCTCGGAAATCCCTAATCACTATGCTTTCCTGCCCTTTAACTGATGATATGATGTTGAGCTTTTTGTAATCTGTTGTGTCATGTGGTGAGATGGGACCTGTTTTGGGAAAGGTACACATGAAGTTGTTCGTGACTCGCTCTGACTGTGGCGGGGTTGTGTTCAGGTGGGCCGCCATCGGCTGGCCTCAGAAGATCCTGACCCAGATGGAAGAGGCGGCTGGCCAGCATTTAGAGGACGAGCAGAGCTTCCAAAAGATCCAGATGGTGGACCAGAACAACTTCCAGGAGAGGCTTGACTCACTGCAGGTTGGTGTAGCAGAATACTGTGAGAGAGTCCTGGTGCCGTGGTTCCCAGGCTTGGACTTTAGGTTTGCCACTTATTGGTCATCAAGACCTTTCACAGACCACCTCATATAAATACACATGCAATGGCCGGTTAGTACTGCAAGAAGGTCAAGGCCTGTGTGTTTATTTAGCAATCAACAATAAACAAAGAACATCAATGGTAAAAAATGACATGGAAACATATGATTTAATGCACAAAGGTCGAGTCTTTGTTTGTAATAACAAGCCATAATACTATATTTATTCAAAATATTTATCATTTATTTATATAATTCTTTTGATTAATATAAATGTGTATTTTAGGAATATAATCCCATGTACCACCTGCAGAACCCTTGCAACCAGCAGTGACAAGTGTACCTAAGGTTAAAAACACTGTTCTTGTGTTATTAGCCTTAATTACGTTAGGTTTCTGTTCCACCTTTCTATGACGATTTAGGTTGTTTAAAATGCAAAAACATTAAAAGCGTCATAGATAAAGTGTCATATCATTATTTAAATGTATTTTTATAAACCTCTTTTTTTAAAGCACACCACAGCATTTTTTGAAGGATAGGATTTCTAATTCCCACCCATTCCTCGTAGATGTTGGTGGCTGGGTTTTCTGCCCACACAGACGTTGGGCGGGCCCATGAGACAGCCAATGAGGTGAGGCGTCTGGCCAAACAGATCCAGGAGTCCCAGGTGATGGCCCAGACGTACAACAACCGGGAGCGTCTCTTCGGGAATCCCATCACAAATGTAAGCATGAAAGCCTACAACTTTCACCTTTTGAATAGCTCGAAGGCTACCATTGATTGTATCTCCCAGTCCATTGTGTTGCCAACCCCTTTGGTTTGCTGTGATAGAAAAAAAAAGAGCGCCATCCAAGTTGGAGTGTGAGTTTAAGATATTCTCTCTTACGTTTGTCTCTGATATCCCCTTTTTTGTGTTAATATGTTCTATAAGACTATCAAGAAGAAGAGGGTTATGGGCATCCCTGATGATCTCGATTCAATTAAATCAAAAACCAACTCGTCCCAACAAACTGGAAATCAACCTGTGTTAGTCCACAGGTCATCCTTGCCTTATTCCTCTACCCTAACACTGCCTTGTTGTGCAGTACGACCGGCTCGAGAAGCTGACCAAGGACTTCCAGCCGTTCAGGGACCTGTGGGCCACCACGTCCGACTGGCTGCGCTGGCACGACAGCTGGATGAACGACCCGCTGGGCGCCATCGACCCCGAGCTGCTGGAGCGCAACGTGAACCAAGCCTTCAAGAGCATGCACAAGTGTGTGAAGCAGCTCAAGGACGTCTCCGGTGAGTCACTCTGAGGGGGCTAGCCAGGGACCTACAAGCCTGCCCCATGGGCCGTGTCCTTTATGCTGTCGTGCACTGGGGCAACAGCAGTACTGTAGATGACAGAAGCAGAATTGACAAGTGGATTAAAGAGGGCTGGGTCTTTAATGGGCTCTTGACCCTCTGGGATGTGTTGTGAAGGTCCACCCCTGAAGTAAGGTGAAGGCCATACTAGAGGACAACAGCACGGCCAACTGTTGCATAGCATATCTTTTAGTCAAAGTGCCTTTAAAGTCTAATAATTCCCTGATTTTCGCGTCACGTAAATTATGTTCTTGTATATTTTATTTCTATTTCTGCTTTAACACTAACCCTGTGTTTTCACTCTATAACCTTTGTGTGTTGTACGGTGAGCAACGATCGAGCGCTCTTCCATGTGTTGTAACAAGTCTCTGTAAGGCTGTGTGATTGTGTGCACGGATGAAAAAATGTATTTATTTGAGTGCACTTTTTGACAGCAAGTCAGTCAAATAGTATAGGATTCAATTCGGTAGCGATTGACCGAGCCCTCCTTCTACCTTAGACTGCCAGGCGGTGGCGGTCGAAATCTGCGACAAGATCGAGGACTTCCGGCCCTACATCCCCCTGATCCAGGGCCTGAGGAACCCGGGGATGAGGATGCGCCACTGGCAGCAGCTCTCGGACGACATCCAGATGAACGTGAAGCCCAAGGCCAACCTCACCTTCTCCCGCTGCCTGGAGATGGGTCTGCACAACCACGTGGAGGAGATAGCCAGCGCTGCCGAGGGGGCCGGGAAGGAGTACGCCATCGAACAGGTAGGGTCGTCGGCTCAGGGGGCTTCCGTAGAACGGAATCTATTTTGATCTAATCTTGCAAGGGAAATATGAAAATGCTGTTGAATTGAATATGGGATCATGAACTCAAAGTCAGGTTTCTAGGTCTTGTTTTTCATCATTCTCAATGTTGTGCTTGGGGGGTTGCGATGTGAAATTCAATATTTTCTTGTTAAAAGGGCTGTAGGTATTACTACGAGATGTTATTTGAGTGTAATTTGTTGGTTTGGAACTTTGGAGAATCCATCCTACCTGCTAATCACATGTGCGTGAAATGCAAAGCTTCTCAATGGTGGAGAAGCGTAGTGAGGGAGGGGTGCTTTTTATGTGTTATATTCCCAAGACAATTCTGCGCTCTGTCCTACAACTCTTGAATCTTACCTACAGCACCTTTAACCGAAATGCGCTGCTCAAACACTTCCTGTCTGTCCAACGCAGGCTCTTGACAAGATGGAGAAGGACTGGTCTACGGTGGCATTTGATATAGTGGCCTACAAGGACACAGGCACCTACGCCCTGAAGAGCCCCGAAGAGGCGTCCCAGCTCCTGGACGACCACATCGTCATGACCCAGAGCATGTCCTTCTCGCCCTACAAGAAGGCTTTTGAGGAGCGCATCAGCAACTGGGAGAGCAAGCTCCGGATGACACAGGTACACAAATGCACGCACACACACACACACACACACACACACACACACACACACACACACACGCGCACACACACACACACACACACACACACACACACACACACACACACACACACACACACACACACACACACACACACAATATTCACAATATTAATAAATACGGTGCCACTGTCACTGATCTGGTTGTGTCTCTTTGTGGCCCTGTTGCCCACTGCTGGTTGGCTGAAGGACGTGATGGAGGAGTGGGTCACTTGCCAGAACTCGTGGCTCTATCTGGAGCCCATCTTCAGCTCGGATGACATCAACCGGCAGCTTCCTGTCGAGGCCAAGAGGTACCAGAGCATGGAGAGGATGTGGAAGAAGATCATGAAGAGCGCCTTTGAAAACAGACAGGTGGGCATGCTGATATACCGTTCTGGTCCTGGGATATACAATTATTACTGCAATTATACCAGAGAGGCTGTTAGAAATAGCTGTGTGTGCATGTTTCTGCTATAATGGTAACTGTGTTTGTCTTTAGGTGATTGAGGTGTGTCCAAATGCCCGTCTGCTGGACAGCTTAAGGGAGTGTAACAAGCTGCTGGAGCAGGTCCAGAAGGGGCTCAGTGAATACCTGGAGACCAAGAGAGGCGCCTTCCCCAGGTACAAGACCCTGTAGAGCCAGGCTCCTAACAGAGGTACAAGACCCTGTAGAGCCAGGCTCCTACCAGAGGTACAAGACCCTGTAGAGCTATGCTCCTTCCCTACGTACATGAAGGACTTCCACTGGAACGGATGCAACCTGCAGCATCTTGTCAAGTCTGTGTTTGACTCTGAACGATATGTGATGGCTGCTTTGGAGTACTGGCTCTTTGGCTCTTCTTGGGAGAAGAGCCATGTTCTATACCTACTGTGGACGCTGTGAATGTTGTGGTGTCACAATTCACTATCCACGTTGATGCATATTGGGATTGTTATTATAATTACTTCAACTGTCGATGTGTGACCTCAGGATAAATAGTCTATCAAGGTGCTGGAACAGATTGATGGTTATCATGTCTCTTCAGGTTCTATTTCCTGTCGGACGACGAGCTCCTGGAGATCCTGTCCCAGACCAAGGATCCTACCGCCGTGCAGCCCCACCTGCGCAAGTGCTTTGAGAACATTGCTCGGGTCGGTCCTGACACGCATTTATCATCCCTGAAACTCCCTTTATTCATCATTTAGATCTACCTATCAAAGGTGTCAAACTTGCCCGTGGGGCGATTCAATCCTGCCAAAAAGTGTGCAGGTCGGTATATTTGAGGGAAAAAGCAGAAACGGATTTGAAAAAAGCCAAAAGAAATAAAAAAGAATAACAGGTAAAGAAACAAAATAAACATTAATTAAATGAAGTCAATACACTAGCCAGCGGGACTAGTGTGTACGCAGTAGGGATGAGTCGGTCGCGACCGATTCGTTCACAACAAACTAATCCCGAACGTGAACGACAAGAACTGGTTCCCCAAAACAAGAAGAACTGGTTCTTTGATTCTTTTTAACCAAAAATATGGTCACGTAAATAAAATATACCAACGAACAGAGCTTCATCTCCCCGCGATTTATATTGATTGAGTCTACAACGTTCTCAAAGATTCAGCCAATGAGAGGTAGCAATGGTGTTGCAATGGCACCTGGGTAAACAAATGACAAGGCGGTACCGTCGAATATGCGCGCTTTCTCTGTCTGACGTATCTTGGGTCATACCATTCTACGAGGGGTCACTCATATATCCCCTTACATTTTTTCGAAAATAGACTAGACCTCCATCTGTTTATTGGATAAGCGGATTTCCCAATCCCAGGAGTCTTTGCTCCATTCTACGTCAATTTAAGAACAAACAAAGAAATTAAACTGCAGTTCGTATTTTTTATTTATGACCATGAAAGTTCTGTAATGCCTGAATAATGAAGAATTAAATGTAAAGTAAAATAAAATTATAAATGTAAAACCATGAATGAAATATAGAGAGTAAGCAAGTGGTATAAATATTGGTGGGATGTTTGGTTATACTATGTAATATATCTTCTCGATTTTCACGGGGGTTAGAGCCTAGAAGTCGTTTAAATTATGCTCACGGCCGTCTCGCGGGGGGGGGTCAGACACCAAATGACGTAATCTGACGTAACGAACAAATCAAACTAACGAATCGTTATAGTGAACTGAACTGAAAGAACTAGTTCCTGGAAAAGAATCATTTTGCCCATCCCTAGTACGCAGCAAGTTAAATTGATTTATTTTGTTGTGTCCGCTGCCATTTCCATACCCTCAGGGAAAGTTAAGACAAACACACTGGTAAACTTTGTGAACAATTTTATATTTTTATGCGGGTCACAGTAAAAAGGAATCGTCCGGCCCTAATTGACTAGCATTTGGTCTATTACGGCCCGCAGTCTCGATTGGGTTCGAAACCCTTGTCTATACGCGGTCCATATCCACATTTTTCTCTTCACCCAATATGTTTCCCTGTCTGTCCTTCCATTGAACCTTCCATCTCAGACCTTGGTCTGTAACGTTACGTCTATGTTTGCTGCGTCTTTGTTTATATTTGTATATATTTGTATATTTGTATTTGTTTATAAGTGGAGCTCCGTGTTCAGCGTGGTTCTGGTTTTCATTGCTTTTTGTCGTCGTTGTTGCAGTAATGCGTAGTAATGTTTCCGATGCCATCCCCTCCTGCTCTGCCCACAGCTGAAGTTCCAGGCAGACCTGCAGATCACCCACATGTACTCTGGGGAGGGCGAGGAGGTGGAGCTGCTGCAGCCTGTGAGGCCCAGCGGGAACGTGGAGAACTGGCTGAGGGAGGTGGAGAGGTCCATGAAGGCCAGCCTGAGGGACAACATCCACCGCTCCCTGCTGGCCTACCCTGAGGTCTGGAAGGATGACTGGACCGCTCTGGGTCCTGGACCCACACATCTACCTTTCTTTCCCCGTATTTACTATACTCTAATATACGTATATATATATATATATATATATATATATATATATATATATATAGTCTATTTACTATACTCTAATATATGTGTATATATATATATATTATATATATATATATATATAGTCTATTTACTATACTCTAATATGCGTGTATATATATATATAGTCTATTTACTATACTCTAATATACGTGTATATATATATATAGTCTATTTACTATACTCTAATATACGTATGTATATATAGTCTATTTACTATACTCTAATATGCGTGTATATATATATAGTCTATATACTATACTCTAATATACGTATATATATATATAGTCTATTTACTATACTCTAATATACGTATATAGTCTTGTGACTGCTGTGTGTTGTGCTTTTGGCGCCCCACAGCAACCCCGAACCGATTGGGTGTTGTCCTGGCCGGGCCAGGTGGTGATAGCCGGCTGCCAGGTGTTCTGGACCACTGAGGTCTCCGAGGCCCTGGAACGGGGAGACCTGTCACATCGCCTCTACCCTGAGCTCCAGACACAGGTAGGGTCAAGGGGGTACCCCGCTACTACCACATCAGTCGGCTTGGGATGCTATTGTTCATCAAGGGTTCTTTTGGAAGAAACAAAAGGCCACTGCTCTGTGTCTGTGCATATAATGCCTCCTCAAGAAGCTTAAAGGTGCTTGCACAGTTCTCCCACAAACACCCACTTTGGGAAAACCTCACCGGTTCAACGTGTTCACCAATAAGAAACTTCACCTCAATGGTCAACAACCACCAACGGTGTGGCACACTGAACCGTGGTAGTGTTTGTCGGGGAAGAGTGTAAGCACCTTAATGGGTAAGAAAAAAACACTTTTAGCAACTAGAACCTCTGTCTAAGAGTTTCAAACAATGCAATCTAAGCCGTTGTGACAGTCGTAAAGGGAAAATTGGGTTCCATAGGAGCAAGTGTGAGGGGCATTGTCAAAACACACTTCACACTCGCTTTAGCTACGGAGTGCAGCCAGTAGAAAACTACCAATCTGGAAAAGTGTTTTAGCTGGAAGGATCAGACTTCTTATATTTTACTTTCCTTCTTTTTAGTAAAAAAATAAAGAAATGTCCAATTCCTTAGAACCAAACTGAACCCTTTCAACTGAAAAAAGTGATTGTTCGGTGAACTTGTCCTATACCATTAAGTGTATGCTGTTTGCGGTGTTTAGTTGGGGGACTTGGTGCAGCTGGTGAGAGGCGGTCTATCCAAGATGCAGAGGGCTGTGCTCTCGGCTCTCATCGTCATCGAGGTCCACTCTAAGGATGTGGTGGCCAAGCTGGTGGAGGAGGGCGTCTCCAGCGTTAACGACTTTGAGTGGATCAGCCAGCTGAGGTTCGATTCGCTGCAGCATTGTGATTCACACTCACTCACACTGACGCATTGATCTGGATACCTGTTGTTTGCAGATATTACTGGGCTAAAGAGGACCTGTATGTCAGGGCAGTGAATGCAGAGTTCCTGTACGGATACGAGTACCTGGGCAACTCTGGGCGTCTCGTCATCACCCCTCTGACCGACAGGTGAACTCCCAGCTGTTCAACTGATATTCTGGCTCAGCAGGTACCTTAAGGCTGGTTTAAACGGTTTTTAACACCCAGATTATTTCAGGTGCTACCTGACCCTCACCGGAGCACTCCACCTGAAGTTTGGGGGGGCTCCCGCGGGACCGGCTGGGACGGGAAAGACGGAGACCACCAAGGATCTGGGGAAGGCCCTGGCCATTCAGACCGTGGTGTTCAACTGCTCGGACCAGCTGGACTTCATCGCCATGGGCAAGTTCCTTAAAGGACTGGCCACGTGAGTCCTGCACAATCCTTCGTATCCTGCAGACATTTGTTCTAGCATGTACACCAAATAAGTGGTCACTCTAGACCTACATTGTATTGGCTTGTTTGTGTCTCTTTCAGCTCCGGGGCCTGGGCGTGCTTTGATGAGTTTAACCGTATAGACGTGGAGGTGCTGTCTGTAGTCGCACAACAGATCACCACCATACAAAAGGCACAGCAGCAAAGGGTATAAGGCTGCCTCAGAATATGGATCTTTATATGGATATTAGAATATAAATTATGCTCGCTACCGCTCAAACAGTAACCGCTCAAACAATGGAAATTCAAAGAAAATCTTTGCAATAATAAATTGATTCCCTCTCGTCCCTCAACTCATTTGTGCAAACCAAATAGCATGAACCAAGGTGTACTCACCACTCTCAGCTTAATGTGTGTGTGTGTGTGTGTGTTGTAGGCGGAGCGCTTTGTTTTTGAAGGGGCCGAGATCCCCCTTGTCCCCTCGTGTGCCGTCTTCATCACCATGAACCCTGGTTATGCTGGCCGCACTGAACTACCTGACAACCTCAAGGTCCTCTATGATGAGAAGATAATAACAGTCTGCGTTCACTCTAACCAGTACTAACTCTGATTCATGTATGTTTAAAACCACTTCAGGCCCTTTTCCGGCCCATGGCTATGATGGTTCCTGACTATGCTATGATTGCAGAGATCTCTCTGTACTCGTTTGGCTTCAGCAACGCCAAAGTCCTCTCCAAAAAGATCACCACCACCTTCAAGCTCTCCTCCGAGCAGCTTAGCGCTCAGGTAAAGAAATGCAGTTTAATCACGAACATTAACTAGCCAGATAAAACTTGTGAACTTGTATTGCTGTTTGCAGGATCACTATGACTTTGGCATGAGAGCCGTGAAGACTGTGATCTCAGCTGCTGGAAACCTTAAGAGAGAGAATCCAGACATGGATGAGGTAAGATCCTTTTTTTTGCTGCAAAGACTTTTTTCAATTAATTCGAAAAATATCAGTACACTGTTTCCTATTTAACACTCTTCCCCCCCAGGAGTTGATCTGCCTGCGGGCCATCCGAGACGTCAACGTCCCCAAGTTCCTTCAGGACGACCTGAAGCTCTTCAACGGTATTGTGTCAGATCTGTTCCCGAAGATCAAGGAGGAGGCCGTAGACTATGGCGCCCTGGAGGAATCAATACGCAACGTCTGCAACAAGAGGAACCTCAAAGATGTCGATGGTGAGTGTGGTGTGTACGTTTGGAAGAATCTAGAATCACTCAATGTTTGAGTGCTGTGCGTTATATGTGTTGGGATTCTGTGAAAATATCTTAACTTCTTTACGATTTGGGTATTATATTGAGACTCCGGTTCTATTTTGTTAGTGTCTGCTGTAGTTTTCTTTTCAAAGTTTCTTAACAAAACCTCATTGTTGATGCAAATGAACTGTTCGCAAATAGACTATAGCTCCCTCTGTAGGATGGTATCATCATCATATATCATATATATACCCACTAAGAAAACATCCATGTTTCCAAGGCAGAATATCCCGATACTAAAATGAGCCGATTTATCCCCCATCCCTACAAGGCTAATGTTGATCGGTGATGATTCCTACCTTCTGTCTGTCAGGATACATCACCAAGTGTATCCAGCTGTACGAGACTACAGTGGTAAGACATGGCCTGATGTTGGTGGGGCCAGCTGGATCAGGCAAAACCAAGGTGAGTACTTCAACCCTGTGCATCCCTCCTCATTGTTTGCATGTGTAATACCCAGGCATGATTCAGCAAGGTCAGCTAGTCAAGGGTACGTCCATGTGCTAGTGTTACCAGACACTAGGAGCTGCCATCACAGCCCTCAAGGGACAGCCGTCGGTGAGCGGTGGTGTGTACGAGGTGGTTCACATCTTCGTGCTCAACCCGAAGTCCATCACCATGGGGCAGCTCTACGGGCAGTTTGACCCGCTCACACATGAATGGTAAGCATTGATTCCCTAATCAGCTCAAAAGGGGACACATCCTTCATACACAAACCCACATCTTGTCCCCTCGTAGGACTGACGGTATCCTTTCCTCCCTGATCCGTGGCGGGGCGGTGTCCATGAACGAGGAGAAGAAGTGGTACATGTTCGACGGGCCCGTGGACGCTGTGTGGATCGAGAACATGAACACGGTGCTGGACGACAACAAGAAGCTGTGTCTCAGCTCCGGGGAGATCATGAAGCTCACCGATGTGAGCCCTTCTTACTATTTGAGGAAACTCCTTGTTCCTGGTTATAGACTTTATTTCAATGCTTTTTTTCCATTGCGACTTTCAGTGAAGTCATAAACATGTTAATCAAGAGCAGCCACTATACTATCCTGCCAACTATAGAGCAAAAAAAACAATAATCAAGCAACAAAAAAATGTATGTTATGTAATCGTAACAAAGCAATTATAATGACCTGTTTATTCGCTGAGATGACAGCATGACCTTCAAGGTGTTTCGGTTACGTCATGAGTCCTTCTCTGTCCTTTTGGGTGTGTTCTATGCAGGTGATGACCATGATGTTCGAGGTGCAGGACCTGGCCGTGGCATCTCCAGCCACCGTGTCTCGCTGCGGCATGGTGTACCTGGAGCCCAGCATCCTGGGCCTGACGCCCTTCACTGAGTGCTGGCTGCGGCAGCTCCCCGGACCCCTCCGAGCCCACACAGAGCAGCTCAGCTCCCTCTTCACGGCCTTCCTGCAGGTAACACTTTCACATCTAGCTCTGTGTTTCTCATCCTAATCAAAAACGAGTACACATCTATGTCCATGACCACATATAGTTGGTTACATGTGGATCATGAATTTGTTGCCGTTGTAAGCATATTGGATATCCTCTGAAATTAGAAGATAATCCTTTGATATCTGCTGAAATGAGAAATTGCTTCTATGTGTTTCAACAGGACTCCATCACTTTTGTGCACGAGTCAGTGAAGGAGGTCATCGCCTCAACGGACAGCAACCTGACCTGTAGCCTTCTGAACCTGATGGACTGCTTCTTCAAACCATTCGTTCCAAAAGAGGTAGGTCTGCAACCCACCTCTGGTTAACTCTGTGCTGTTTATCCAATGGCCATTTATGAAGAAATGATTCTCCAAGCTTGATCTAAAACACATTTGCAAAATAATAGTTGTAAAGTAGTTTTAGTGAAACAGCAATGAGACCATGAGATCATGGTATGTGGTACATCACAGCGGTTTGAACGAACAACACAAAGAGGAGGCTACACCTTCATCTCCACTCATCTCCTAATGTTTGGTACTGCAGGATGTGAAGCCCCCTCCCCAGCAGACACTGAGCCGCCTGGGGGAGCTGATCCAACCCTGGTTCATGTTCTCTCTGGTGTGGAGCGTTGGAGCCACCGGAGACGGGGGCAGCCGCCAGCGCTTCAGTGCCTGGCTCAGGGGCAGAATGGCTGAGGAGAAGGTCAGTTCACATGTGTCAGAGTGGTTTGCATGGCTGAAGGATGTGAAAGGTCTGGAGGAACACTGCTCATACTGACACTGTCTCCTCTAGAGGAACACTGCTCATACTGACACTGTCTCCTCTAGAGGAACACTGTGCTCATACTGACACTGTCTCCTCTAGAGGAACACTGCTCATACTGACACTGTCTCCTCTAGAGGAACACTGTGCTCATACTGACACTGTCTCCTCTAGAGCAACACTGTGCTCATACTGACACTGTCTCCTCTAGAGGAACACTGCTCATACTGACACTGTCTCCTCTAGAGGAACACTGCTCATACTGACACTGTCTCCTCTAGAGGAACACTATGCTCATACTGACACTGTCTCCTCTAGAGCAACACTGCTCATACTGACACTGTCTCCTCTAGAGGAACACTGCTCATACTGACACTGTCTCCTCTAGAGGAACACTGTGCTCATACTGACACTGTCTCCTCCAGATGGACATGTGTTTTCCAGAGGAAGGCGTGGTCTATGATTACATGCTCGATGATGCAGGGATCTCTAACTTTGTGGATGGACATGAGGATGACCAAGAGAGAAAGGTATGTCAACTACATTCATACAAATAAATTCATGAATACGAGTAGATGGCCGATATGGAGAGCGGCGTGCTGGTCCTTAGGTGCAGTGGGTGGGCTGGATGGAATGCACCCCCAACGTGGTCATCGACAAAGAGACAAGCTATTCTGACATAATCGTTCCCACACTGGACACTGTGAGAACGTCATTCCTGCTGGACATGCTCTTAGCAAACAGGAAGCCTGTGAGTATTAACGCCTTCTTCCCCAAATGATCTGTTGACGGGTTAAGCCCCTCCCCCCCAATTCAAAGATATTTTAAGGCATTTTAGGGCGTAGGAAAGAAGTCATACATATGATACTCCACTGATACTAGATAGTATACAGATGGTATTCAATCTAAACCATGACATTTATTTCCAGCGGAAATTAAATCTTCCACTTATGCTGTGTTCTAGCTTTATTTACTCTTACCAAGTAGCATCTACGTTGACTTTTTCACCTGCACAACAATCAGCTGTTATCCTTCTTTCTTTTTCTCTTTTTTTTTCGTTACCAAAATTACATTACAGCCCTTGCATTTGTGGAGATATACTCTTTTTACTTTTGGTATGTTATTTTCAGAAAGAACTTGTTAACTGAAAATATTAACTGACATTTGACCTTTCTGTCTCCAAGAACATTGAAACAACATAACGAGTTAAATTTTAGGTGAGCTCTGGGCCCAGTTTCCCGAAAGCATCGTTAGCCTAAGTGGTTTGTGAAGTTTGTCGTACGAGCATCTTACAGATTTCACACGGTTTCCCGAAAGCATCGTTGGTAACAAAAGTCGTGAAAACACTCGTAGCTAACGAGGGCTCCAGGGGTACTCGTAGGGTGCTAAGAGCATCGTTACTAAAGCCTCAGTGGAGACGCCAGCTGGACATTCCGTGGTATTAGATGTGTTTTATTAAAACACAATACCACTGAATGTCCAGCTGGAGCAATTTCGCAATACCCCAAAAACAGTGGTTACCGCCGATATATTAATCATAGACAAGGCTACTGTTAGATTTAAAACAGCAAAAACCGAGACATGTTAGAAGTCAACAAAAACATAATTTATTGCAGCAATTTAGAATTCCAAAAATACATGTGCAGCTGAAATGTACCGATCAAACGCCACGTCACAAGGCATATAATAAAATCAAATCCATTTCTCTTGTCGGAGGTCGCTTTCGAGCTGCACTTGCTGTCTCCCTCTGATTTTAATTCAACCATCGTAGTTCAAATGTCCTCATATTGTTTAATGACAGAAGAATACCGTACATGAATCATGCTGAGACCAGCGGGTGTCTGAGAATTTCTACGAACATCCCTGACCACTGTTCATTTGCGTTTGTAGCCTACACTCAGACGTGAACTCATTATTGCATGCGGGTGCCTTCTTTCATAAAAAATTTAAAACATTCAGGAATATGCAAATTATTCTTAAGAGGTCTCGACTCCGTGCGCAGCCCCGCCTTCTCCAGTCAACAAAGAAAGCCCGCGCCGTGACGAACAGGGGATTTTGCTCCCTCGGTTATACACAGGAAACTTGAGATAAGCCGGTGAAATCGCTGGGCGTGCCATGCCGAACCGGCTTGGAAGTGTAAAAAGGCCTATACATCCTCCTGCCCAACAATATGGGCAGGATCTAGACCAAGCTCTCCTAATCAGGTCAGCAATAGCCGTGTGTCAATGCCCAGCCTCTGCGTTTGAATGATAATGAATGCATTTTTTATGTTTACACCAAAGATTCTAGACTAGAGAGTGCGCGCCAATCAATGAAACCTTATGCGGAATCAGATAAAGTCTGCTCTCTTTGCTGCGCAAAGCATGTTTCACAAATTAAGATAAATGTAGTTGTCACACAAGCTGTTTTTGACTTAAAGGGAAACTTCACCCATTTCCATTAAGCTTTGTATCGTTAGAAACTCATATTTTTTAATGGTCGTGCATCATTACCTTATTTTCTGGAGAGACTGGAGAGATCCGTATCGATCTCCAACACTTCCTGTTTAAGATGACGCAATATGACGATTTTTGCGTAGAAGTAAATAGGAAGTGTAAGAGGTGAGGATTCTCGTAAGACTACAAGCACTAGTCCCACTGACGCTACAGACCTATTAGAGCAGTGCCAGTGGGTGGGACTTTACCAGCAGAAACTAACATCCACAGCGTCTGAAGCTAAGGCCCCGTCCACACGAAGCCGATTTCATGGCGAAACCGCAAAGGTCTTGTACGGTTCGGCCTTCCGTCCACACGAAGCCGGCGAATCCGCTGACCGAAACCGCAAACTTCTGAAACCACCCTCGGAGGTGGTTTCAAATCTATCCGGTTTCGTTTTGGTTTCGTGTGGACGCCTGAAACCGACTGAAACCGCAAACCATGACATCATCGCCCCACCCCTCGACCTCCTAGCCAATGGCTCTTAAGCCCGCGGAGTCTCAGAAATCACAACAAAAAAGATGATGGCGGACTACAAGCTTGTAATCGTTCTGCAGCATATCATGTCCCTTGTTGGGTTGCTAAGCCATTATTTATTGAGAATCTAGTTCGCCATCGTAGAAGAGCTGTTTGTTTGTGTTGTTAGTGGTTCGGGGGGCAGCCTTTATGCGCATGCTCGCCTCTTCTTCTTCTGGATTTGTGTACCAGAAGCAGCGCCCCTTATGGGCCTGGAATGTTTACTACAGCGTTTCTACAGATCTATCCGGTTTCGCTTGGCTTCGTCTTTACGGAGATACTTCGAAACCGGATAGATCGAAACCGTAACGGTTTCGCCCGTTTCGGCTTCGTGTGGACGGGGCCTAAGCTAACAGAGGCTGTTGATAAAACTGAAGTACAATGGAGGAAGGTACTGGATCTGACAAAGAAGATGGCACCATGCAAAAGTTCACCACCGGTGAAATGCTCCTTTAAAATATGGAATTATTTGAGGGAGGAAAATGCTATGAAAAAATATACGCCCAGTACGTTCAGGATTAGGACTGATAAAGTTTTAGTATTTGTAGCGTTCATATTGTTGTGGTCTATTCCTTTCGTAGGACAATCGATACTTGATGTGAGATACTTGAACCCGTTTGAACCCTATTTTACTGCGACATTCCTGCGTCTCCCCCTCCTACAGAGCCCATTTCAGCACTGTGTCAGTGGACAGTTACAAGCCTATGAACGTTGTTAGCGCAGTGCACCCGCGTTCATGTTAAGAGGAGTTTCGGGAAACGCTCCAAAGAAATTTACAAAGGTTCGCACGATCCTTCGTGAGAATGATCGTACAAGCTTGGATCCACCGTTATCGGGAAACGGGGCCCAGGTTTCAATGGCTCTAGTTCATCTGAATGAAGGAGCTAATTTGTGTGTTGTGATTTATCGTTTCACCCCCTTAACCTTTGTTGTGAAGGTCCTGTGTGTTGGTCCCACCGGCACAGGGAAGACCCTGACCATGTCAGACAAGCTGCTCAACAACATGCCCGCTCAATACGTCACACACTTCCTCAATTTCTCGGCCCGCACTTCAGCCAATCAGACTCAAGATTACATCGACAGCAAATTGGACAAGAGGTACTTACTGGCAATATGCACTATCACACAAGCTTCACTTTTATACTCATTATAGTCCAGTACATAAGATGACCTGCATTCCAACAATACATACTCTCCCTTAACTCAGCCTGTGTTTCTCTGTGGAGTGTATTTATTGATGAATGTGTGTACGTCTGTCAGACGTAAGGGTGTGTTCGGGCCTCCACTGGGCAAGAGCTTCATCATCTTCATCGATGATCTGAACATGCCCATGTTGGAGACCTACGGCGCCCAGCCTCCCATAGAACTGCTCCGCCAGTGGATGGACCACCGAGGCTGGTACGACAGGAAGCAGATAGGTAAGACAGGAAGCTACATATCATTCATGCTGCAGGTTCCGTTTAAGCCTCTGGCTCAACTGAGCATACTGGCGCTCGCAGACTACGGACATTGGCGCTCAAACCCGGTACCCTTCGTCTGGGTGTCAAACATCCTAAACACAAGCCTACCCGGGCCCTTCTGCTTGCAACAAGGAATGAAATGATCTATCTTCTGTTGCTATTACCTCCAACACAGGAACCTTCAAAAAGGTGGTGGACATTAACTTTGCGTGTGCCATGGGCCTGCCCGGAGGTGGACGCAACCCGGTAACGCAGCGCTTCACGCGCCATTTCAACATGTTGTCCCTCACCCAGATGGAAGACGCCAGCATGAAGACCATCTTCTCTACCATTCTAGGGAGCTGGATGGGTGAGTAGCGTGTGTGTGTGTGTGTGTGTGCTTTTCTGTGTGTACGTGTGTGTGTGTCCGTGTCCGTGTGTGTGTATGTGTGTGTGTGCGTTTGTGCATGTGTGCCTTTGCGTATGTGACCATGCATGCATGCAGAGGTGAAGCAGTGACGAGTCTTGAAGCTTGCATCCTGTCTTGTCTTTCCCTCCTCCTCAGATGGACAGATGAGTCAGAAGGCACCAGGCGGTAAGGCAGGGAAAGAGAGGAAGCAAGTGAAGTGAGGGCATAGCATTTAAAATAACGCGAGCCAGTTTCAGCGCAGGGCGTTAACCACGTCTGTATTCTACAATGACAGGATAGGGGGTATAGCCGAGCTTTACAATCATTGATCAGGCAAGCTATTACCGTAGACTTAATAACTGATTCACAGTTGAAGATGCTCTCTAGACTCTCCCTCCCTTCATCTCCTCTCTCTTCCTCTTCATCTCTTCGTCTCTGTGTTGTTCACCAGTCCCTGTCCCAACCCTCCAGCCCCTGAACAGTCCTCTAGTAGATGCCACGCTGAAGGTCTACTCCACCATCACCTCTCAGCTCCTGCCAACACCCGCCAAGTCCCACTACACCTTCAACCTGCGGGACCTGTCCAAGGTCTTTCAGGGCGTGCTGATGGCCGAGGCCTCCTCCGTAGAGGTACGTAGTCCAAGCGTTCAACCAAGTATGGTATTAGGTGCTGGAATGAATTCCCCATGGTTAATGTGACTAGGTTTGACTCCCAGCTGGAGGGTTATGGGTTCTGACCACAAGGCCACAGTATACCTGAAAGAGTCCCTGGGCAAAATAATTAACCCCTAGCTGCTTCTAAAGCCGTGGCATACCAAACCAACGTCAAAGAAAAAACAACGACTGTTGCGTTGCCTCGCATCGCCTGAGACTTGGCCAAAACGTTGCACTTGAAAACACTGCACTAGAGACAATGGCCAACTAGCAAGGTCTGTATTTATCTTTTAAAAAAGGGACAACTGTGGCCCAGGAAGGCGGATTAAAATGAAACAAAGCAGCGTTTGTCCACAATTTCACACCACTCTCGCTCTGACGGTTTCGTAATATACTTCTATAAAGTGGTCGAAGATGAACAGCCAATCCGAGCGACTAAACAGATGCCTCGTAGCCCCAGTTTCTTCCGGACATACCACAGAAACTAGGGCTACAGACGCTCACCGACACCACCATATTGTCCCGCAGCCGACCGCTGGCCTGGTGTGTCAGGGCCTGTAAAGATCCCATATCATGTTTTTTAGGGTTAATAACTGCATTTGTGGGTACTACTAGACCATGGGGTTATATCCTGTAGGTTGGAAATGCGCCTTATTATTCTCCATCTGTAAACCAATTTCAGCTTCTTTCAAAAACGACCTGTTTTGTATCATGTTGCTTTAAGGCTGCAGTCCTGAGTAGCCCAGTCTGCTGTGATTGGTCAGCACGCCCACTCTGTTGCGATTGGTCGAACGCTTTGCGCGAGTGTCAGCAAATTCACAACTCAGAGAAGTTTTAAAAATTACGGGTAGCCGGGAGGCGGGACTTCTGCACTTCAGCCCCTCCCAATTCACAGTCTGACGTTCGATTATTACAGAAGTAAAGTTTCCCCCTGGCTCGGACTTCGATTTTTCTAGCTAAGCAGACGTAAAACATTAGAGGGGTATTTCAGACGCACGTTCAAGTTAATTCGAACTAAATCTAATTACAATGAAAAAAGGATCTCTTATCCTTCTAATTATAACAAAAATACATTAACTTAAGGTGTATGTGTCTTTCAATGTAAATGCAAACGAAAAGGTTCTATTGAAGCGTGTATCTTTGAACATAATTCTTGTAGGCTATTCATGTTTGTGTTTGTGTTCGTGGTCAGAAAACAATATCGCTCCCGACTGTGGACAGCGTTTTCCTAATGCGGTCCCCTCCTCGGCCTCAAATCCTTCCTACCTATATTGAGTTCCAAGAGGAATCTCAAGCCACCATTAACAGTGCCAGAAGGGGGAGGTTATTTTCAATAAAATAGAAGTAAGAATAAATTGGCCCGAACACCATGATATAACCCCTTTAAAGTGGAACCTAATCTGTTGATCCACCTTTGTAACATGCTTCAGCTTTTGTCCGTCAGTTTGGTTTTCCTATTCACAGATAAAATATGCATAAAATAATCAGCTAAATTAATCAAGATTTTTTTTGCTGTCGTTTTGCTACTACTCCATTGACCAAAACAAGTTTTATATTATTGTAAGTTGATTTACTAGTTACTGACTCCAGCACTGCTGTGATGATGTCCACCAGGACAAAGTGCAGCTGCTCCGGCTCTGGTACCATGAGAACTGCCGGGTGTTCCAGGACCGCCTGGTCAGTCCCCAGGACAGGGACTGGTTCGACCGGCTCCTGCAGAGCTGCATGGAGGAGCTGGGCTGCAGCGTGGAGGAGGTGGTGCCCTCCAGACCCGTCCTGTACGGAGACTTCATGACCCCCGGCACGGACAACAAGGTCTACGCACCCATGGACAACCAGGAGAAGGTTTGATCTCCAATGTCTGGTCCTGCACAAATAGGAATAACTGCTTCTAAAAAATTGTGCAGAAATGCTGTGCAAATTATAGAAATATGTATTTAAATAACCTGTGGTTGTAGTGTGTGGGGATGGTTTAGAGGTTGTGGATTCCTCCAGGTGTTGTTGTAGTGTGTGTGGGGATGGTTTGGGGGTGGTCATCCTCTGGGTTTTGTCCCTGAGGCTTCGGTACTGTTCCCCCGACGGCAGTAGCTCAAACCCTTTCTGGTCGGGGTGGCTGGGGTCCCTGATGATTCTGAGGGCCGTCTTGACCCGCCGGGGCCTGTAGGTGACGATGTTTGTCCGTCCTCCCCAGCTGGTGCGCGTGATGGAGGAGTACATGGAGGACTACAACCAGGGCAGCACCAGCAAGATGAGACTGGTGCTGTTCATGGACGCCGTGCAGCACGTGTGCTGCATCAGCCGCATCCTGCGCCAGCCGCTGGGCAACGCGCTGCTGCTGGGGGTGGGGGGCAGCGGACGGCAGTCCCTCACCAGGCTGGCCTCCCACATGTAGGAGCACAGCACACACGCTCGGCTGCAAGGCTGTGTGTTAGCCTCTTTCAGCCACTTTCCCCACACTTCCACACGCTTTACACTGAAGCAGTGGTACTCTGTAGCTCACTACTTGGTTTGGAACTCCTGAATCGATCTTTCTTCAGGTGGACAAATCCACAAACTTTGATGCACACATGCTCTAAATTAATTGACTGGAACTGGATTGGTGCTTATACACTTCAATTAGTGCGTGAAGATAAAATATTCGTCACCTCTCAAGCTTTTGTTTATGAGCTGATGCTGATTTCTCCTTATTGTGGTGGTCTATGTGTGTGTGTGTGTGTGTGTGTGTGCGTGCTTGTGTGTGTGTGTGTGTGTGTGTGTGTGTGTGTGTGTGTGTGTGTGTGTGTGTGTGTGTGTGTGCGTGTGTGTCTGTGCGTGTGTTTTCGTGTGTGTCTGTGTGTCTGTGCGTGTGTGTGTGTCTGCCCCTCAGCTCGGATTATGAGTGTTTCCAGATTGAATTGTCTAAGAACTATGGTCAGACTGAGTGGAGGGAAGACATCAAGGGCATCATGCTGAAGGCCGGCCTGACCAACCAGCAGATCACCTTCCTGTTTGTAGACACACAGGTGTGTGTGCATTCATGTGTGTGTGTGTGTGTGTGTTTCTTTTTGTAATGCAGGCTAACAATACTGACTAATTGTTATGCAAAACAACTTAGCTAAGTGATAAAAAAACCTTTTCTCATTGCCGGTTAGAACTGTTCCAGATATGCTTTTCAGCCTGTCTGGGAGTGATGGGAGTCTCTGATCCCCCCCAGATAAAGAGTGAGTCGTTTTTGGAGGACGTGAACAGCATCCTGAACTCCGGAGACGTGCCCAACCTGTACGCGTCCGACGAGCAGGAGCGGATCCTCAGCTCCATGAAGCCGGTGGTGCAGAACGCGGGCCAGCAGCCCACCAAGGCCAACCTGATGTCCGCCTACATCAAGAGGGTCCGCAGCAACATCCACACAGTGCTCTGTATGAGGTGAACAACTCACATCAACTCTGCCTAGAACGCTTGTTTATGATTGTAACGAGTCACCATGAAGGTCCTAAGACCCCAAGGAGTAGACTCCTCCCACTCGCTCTCCAGGTTCATGGTTCACAGGGCTTCATTGCCATGGAAAATGTACATTTATGTTGCCAAAGCACAACAATTCAATAGGATAGAACATTAGAGCGAAAAATCCATTTTCTAAAAATGCAATGTAATAAAAACATTAATGTATATACAATGAAAAGTGAGCCTATGATCTTAGACTATGTGGTAATGGGCTAGAATAAGATGATTTTTCTTCAATGAGCTCTTTAAATCTCTCTCTCTCTTATTATTATTATTTTTTCTCTGGGTGTTTGGTTTCCTGTGGTGTTCATGTTTGTCTCTCTCTCTCTCTCTCTCTCTCTCTCTCTCTCTCTCTCTCTCTCTCTCTCTCTCTCTCTCTCTCTCTCTCTCTCTCTCTCCCCCTCCCTCTTTCTCTCTCTCTCTCTTTCTCTCTCTCTCTCTCTCCAGTCCCATTGGGGAGGTGTTCAGGGCCCGGCTCAGGCAGTTCCCCTCCCTGGTGACCTGCTGCACCATAGACTGGTTCAGCGCCTGGCCCCAGGAGGCGCTGCAGTCTGTGGCCACCTCCTTCCTCAGTGAGCTCCCCGAGCTGGAGGCCAGCCCCGCAGCCATGATAGGACTGGTATGGATGGCTATGTGTGTGTGAGGGATAAGGTGCTCTTTTGACAATATCAAAGTCAGGAATCGTTTCAGCTGGTGGTTCCCAAACCTTTTTGGCTTGTGGCCCCACTTTCAGGTCTTAATAATTCCTTCGACCCCCATATTTTTGTGCTTCTGCGTCCCCACACATTCTTTGTACTCCGTCAACATCGGTTTTTAATGTTAATGTCCTAGACGAAGTATGCACATTATACCAAACTTTACTTTGCTTTGAATTCTTCAGTTGTCCCTTTAAAAAGCAACATCAAATATCCTAAGCTTCCAAGCCATGTCCATGTCAGGGGCCCATACGTGGGGCCCTCCTGGGCCCTTAATGCCCAGAGCATACCGGTCTCTGACCGCGTTCTCCCTGCTCCCCAGACCTCCATGTGCGTGAGGATCCACCAGACGGTGGCGACCAAGTGCGGGCAGTACCTGGCCGAGCTGTCACGCCACAACTACGTCACGCCCAAGAGCTACCTGGAGCTGCTCAGCGTCTTCTCCTCTCTCATTGGCCGCAAGAAGCAGGAGCTCCACAGCGAGCGGCAGCGCATGAAGACCGGCCTCGACAAGGTCGGGCCACTCTGAAGCCTTGCACTGCATCACGTTTCCTCTTGTGTTGTTACGCCCTTCATAACTATCACCGCAGTAAACAGCCTTTCCTTGTTCAGTAGTGGCAGGTCCAAGTTCTTACTTAGCATCTTTGGATTCTAATTTAGAATAAGAGTAATAAATAAAGAATCGACTGTCAAGTACTCAAATAAGCATAAGTGGCTCTAGGAGGGTATGTATATCGCACATGTGATATTGACCATTACAAATGTTGAGCTATTACACGCATGTATATTTAAATATGAACTGCTTTCTGGAGTGTCCCTGCTTGGGAGGGTTGTTGACCGGGTGATGCGCGACGCTGTGGCTCCCCTCAGCTCCTCAGCACGGCCGAGGACGTGAGCAAGATGCTGGAGGAGCTGGAGAACATGGGGCCTCTTCTGGAGGAGGCAGCCAGAGACACCGAGGCCACCATGCAGCAGATCAAGGTAGGAGGGAGGCAGATACCACCTTACTAACCACCCCGAGGGTCTCGTTTTAGGTCTGCTGCATAGTTTGGCGCTGCATAAGTTCCGTCAAATTCACTCTTGTAAAAAATGTCTATCTTGAGCGTTCCTTTGGACAAGGTTGTCCTGTTATGTGTGCGTGTGCGTGACACTGACACCCCAGTTCTTGTGTATTTTTCTTCATCCAGTAGATAATCAGGTCTAGGGCTGGGATAAACGATTATTTTTTAAACGATTAATCTAGCGATTATTTTTTCGATGCATCGATTCATCTAACGATTCATTTTTTCAGTCCGATTCGATTTCGATTCGATTCGATTCTCGATTATCTCCCCATTAATTGACTAATAGCAATTTATACATGTTGATTTACATATCTGAATTCCTTAACATTTCAATACATGTTTATTGCCTTTAAATTCCAAAATAAAAGTGCAAAGTAATGCATTCTTAGAATTCTACGGTGCTCAGTCATCTGCAGCTGCTACCGGGTGACGCCTCTTCAGGTGCTGGTGAATTGCCATGGTGCTAGAATGGAAAGTCATCTCCATTTTGCAAAGACGACATATCACGGAATCGTTTCATTTCACATTAAAGAATTCCCATACTTTAGAGGAACGAGTGCGTGGCGCCTAGCACTTATGAAAGTCTGAGGAGCCACTCGCGTTGCAACTACGCTCCGGCGCCGCCCATCTTTTTTTTTTTTTTTTTTTTTAAATCGACGCGCATTTTTCGCGTCGACGTAATTTATGCGTCGACGTCGTCGATTACGTTGACGCGTCGTCCCAGCCCTAATCAGGTCATGGCAATATGAACGAAAACCAAAAAGTCTGGATTGAGATAACTGATGTCTAGCTGTGCCAGTGACAGGGGGGGGTGACGTGTGACACCTGCTCCTACCAGGAAGACACGGTGGTGGCCGAGGAGACGCGCACGGCCGTGCAGGCCGAGGAGGCCAAGGCCCTGGAGAAGGCCCGGGTGGCAGGCGCCATCGCGGCGGACGCCCAGAAGGACCTGGACGAGGCCCTGCCCGCGCTGGACGCCGCCCTCACCAGCCTCCAGTCACTCAACAAGAACGACGTCACGGAGGTCAGGGCCCTGATCCGCCACCACGCCATGTGATGCTGGGATTATAGAGGAGCACCTGAAAGGATTGAACACGTATTCACAAAGTCCACCTCGCTGTATAGGGGGCAGGATAGTCTCGTAGTTGCGTCAGATAGATAACCTTCCTTGTGAACAGTTGAATATATAGATCTTTCTGTAGGTGCGTGCAATGCAGCGGCCTCCACATGGTGTGAGGCTGGTGGTGGAGGCGGTGTGCATCATGAAGGGCATCAAGCCCAAGAAGGTAGCAGGCGAGAAGCCGGGAACCCGGGTGGACGACTACTGGGACCCGGGAAAAGCTCTGCTCCAAGACCCGGGCAAGTTCCTGGATGGCCTCTTTAAGTTTGATAAGGTAGGGAAACAAAGAGGAAGAAGAGTGTCTGCTAGTGACCAAATAGTTAGGAGCTGTTGAGCGCCAACATTTGTGTACCCCCTAAATGTCATAGTTTTCCCACAGGAGAACATTCCAGATTCTGTGATCAAGCTGGTGCAGCCGTACATCGATAACGAGGAGTTCCAGCCTGCCTCAATCGCCAAGGTGTCCAAGGCCTGCACCTCCATCTGCCAGTGGGTGCGCGCCATGCACATGTATCACTTCGTGGCCAGAGCTGTGGAGCCAAAACGGGTACGACCTGGACTTCACACGGCCCGATAGCGGGGCACCGCTGCCGACACGGCGCTCCTAGCACACCCGCTCGTACTCTTAACTCAACCTCCGACCTGTACCTGTTGACGCAGCAAG